>NW_024412441.1:25358924-25506998 GCF_014898765.1 Herpailurus yagouaroundi | reverse complement strand
AATATCTTCCCTGCTTACTTACTCACAGGGTTGCGGGGAGAGAGAGTGTGTTACAAAAACACATCCATATGTGATTTCTGATTCCTCCTGTGGCTTCTTGCTCCTGGTGCAGTGTGTGTGTGTGTGTGTGTGTGTGTGTGTGTGTGTAAGAGAGAGAGAGAGAGAGCAAGAGAAAGAGAGGCAGAGAGATTATTTCCTATGGCTGCTGTAACGGTACCACAAACTCGGTGACTTAATTCAACACACATTTATTTTCTTACAGTTCTGGAGGCCAGAAGCCTGAAATTAGTTTTACTGGTTCAAAATCACAATGTTGGCAGGGCCAGGATCCCTCCACTGGCTCTAGGGGAGAATCCATTTCCTTGCCTTGTATAGCTTCTGGAGCTGCACTCCGTGAATTCCCTGGCTCATGGTTCAAGTCTCTGTCTTCTAATCCAGCACCACAGCATCTTGCCTCTGTTGTCACATCTCCTGATCCTCTTCTGGGTCAAACCTCCCCCAGGGACCCGTGCAATTACACTGGAGCCCACCCAGTATAGATGGACATAGACCCAGCGTAGATTCAGAATGATCTCCCATCTCCAGATTCCTCACTTAATCGCTTCTGCAAAGTCTCTTTTGCCAAATAAGAGAACATTCACAGGATCCAGACATCAGGACGTAAACATTTTGGGGGACCGTGATTCTGCACGTGCACTGTGGGAGGCAGGAGATGAGGGAGGAACCCGTGCGGAGATGCGAGAAGGGACAGGCCATATTTCAAGCCGATCCAACCCGATGGTCCACCTTGGTTGCTCTGTGTGTATGTGGAGGGTGGGCAGGCTGGCAGTGGGGTGACAGTCACGCACTCAGGCCTGAACCTTAGACCAGTGGTTCTTCAAGTGTGGTTCCAGGACCAGCCGCATCAGCATCCCTTCGGAACTTGTTAGAAATGCAAACTTTGGGTTTTTCTGGTTATTATTTTATTTTATTTTAATTCCAGTATAGTAAACATACAGTGCTATATTAGTTTTGGGCACACAATATAGTGATTAAACACTTCTGAACAACACCCAGTGCTCACTAGAAGTGCTCTCCTAACTCCCATCACCTGTTTCACACACCCCCCCACCTCCCCTCGGTAGCCATCAGTTTGTTTCCTGGTATGCCTCTCTATTTTTTCCTTGCTCCTTTGTTTTGTTTCTTAAATTACACACATGAGTGAAATCATATGATATCTGTCTTTCTCTGACTGACTTATTCCTCTTAGCATAATACACTCTAGCTTCATCCATGTCATTGCAAATGGCAAGATTTCATTCTTTTTCGTGGCTGAGTAATATTCCATTGTGTATATATGCCACATGTTCTTCATCCATCAGTCGAGAGACATTTGAGCTCTTTCTGTAATTTGGTTATGGTAGATAATGCTGATATACATATGGGGGTGCATGTAGCCTTTGAATTAGTGTTCTTGCATTTAAATACCCAGTAGTGTGATTGCTGGATCATAAGGTAGTTCTATTTTTAACTTTTTGAGGAACCGCCATACCGTTTTCCACAGTGGCTGCCCCAGTTTGAGAAATGCAAAATTTCAGATCCCATCCCAGACCTCCTGAATCAGAAACTGTGGGGTGGTTTAATAAGTCCTCCAGAGGATTCTGATGCTTGCTCCTGTTATCTCAAGGCCAAGCCAGGGTCCTCAGACGGAAAGGTGGGAAAGGGTAGGATGTGGCCTGAGTTCGGATCCCAAGGCAGCGGTTCTCAGCTCTGCTGCACGTCAAAATCACTTGGGGAGCTTTTTAAAGAATAATGTATGGCTCAGAACCTCTGGGGTAGTCTTTTAAAGTTTCCAGGTGATTCGAATGTGTGTCAAAATTAATGTTAAAAACCTCAACTGGAGTCTGGAAGTCCTGTGGAGAGAGCTCTCATGTCCCACTGCTTATCATCAGTTACCTAAACAGGAAGACACTACCTGCCACCTTTAATAGGAAGGCATCCCATTACCACCCCAGCAGGAGGAAGGAAGGTTTTCTCTTGGCCCAGCTCAAGCCCAGCTCAAGCCCAGCTTTACTCGGTTGAATTTTGTGTTTTAATCTGTGCAAATTATGGAGATGCTCATGGTGCATGACCGCCATTCTACCACTTGGCCTTGCGGGTAAGAATTGGGAGTCCCTAAACCACTGGGTCTCAAACTTCAGCTGACATCAGAATCACCTGGAGGCCTTGTTAAGACACAGATCCCTGGGCCCATTGCTGAGCTGCTGACTCAGCAAGTCTGGAGTGGGGCCTGAAAGTGAACATTTCTAATAAGTACCCTGGTGATGCCAGTGCTAGTGGTCCTGGGACCCCACTTGGAGAATCACTGCACTAATGTATAATTTTAATGCCAAAAGCTCACCCAAAATATGTTTCCCAATCCAAGTTAAGAACCACGAGCCTAAAAGCATTAGAAATTAATTTATTTGATTCTTTTCCTTGTTTTTTTTTTTGTTTCTGGTTTTGTTTTTTGTTTTTTGTTTTTTTTAGGACAGATGCCATTGGAACTTAACTATTGACTGTATGATGCTCATGATTTAAAGATGTAAGAAATATTGTAGAAATTGAGTTTAAGGGGGCAGTAAAGGGAGAATGACATTAAAACAGGTAGGATGGGGAAGGAGAACCAAAAATGACACTAACTTTCTCACAAATTTACCAATGCCTGACCATGGTGTGTGTGTGTGTGTGTGTGTGTGTGTGTGTGAGAGAGAGAGAGAGAGAGAGAGAGAGAGAGAGATTCAGAGTGATGCTCTTAACTTAGTGAATAATCCTCCAGTGTTCAGAGACATTCAACATTGTCTAATTATTAAGGGATAGTTTTGAGTTTGGGTCAACAATGTAAAACAATATCTATCCAGATATTCATCTGGGGGGGTCCCATCTGCCCCCTTGATGTCTAGGGCCCCTCATCGTGAAACCCTCCATCCCAGGCCTAGCTAATTAACCCAGTGCCCTCCTAAAGATTCTTCATCTGCACGGAGAACCTTAAAATGGCTTAAAAGCTTGGACTTCCCTCATTCCTCTTCACCCCAACATGAAAGTCAGATGTTCTACCAATTTTCTATTAAAAAATAAAAAATTTACTTAAAGCCTAGGGCCCAAGGAAGCTTTCTCATGCCTCAGCACAATTTTCTTGTTGCCGTCCATCTGACCACAATCCTTTCTCCCCCTGCTTACTTCGATCCCTCTCATGGACAGAGTATGTCCTTGTGTGGAGCACATCCTCCCCTTACCTCACACCTAGGTATGGGGGTTCACCTGTGCTTCTTTGCAGCGTGGAGCTCACCCTTGGTTTGAAAGCATCAAAAGCATCATCAAAGCATCAATTTCAAACAGGTTGTTAGATTTCTGATGAAAGTTAGAAGAGTTCTCGTGAACAACAATTTTCTTTACTTCAGGATATTTTAATTATTTATCCATTTATCTCTTTATTTAATTTTTGAAAGAGAGAGAGAGATCACGCATATGCATGGGTTGGGAAGGGGCAGAGGAAGAGAGAGAATCTTGAGCAGGCTCCATGCTCAGCTCAGAGCCATATGTGGGGCTTGATCTCATGACTGGGAGATCATGACCTGAGCCAAATTAAGAGTTGGATGCTTAATCAGCTGAGCCACCCAGGTGCCCCCTAAGTATAAGTATTAGCTATGTTTATCCATTCTATTTTCTTTTTTTTTTTAATTTTTTTTTAATGTTTATTGATTTTTGAGACAGAGAGAGACAGAGCATGAACAGGGGAGGGGCAGAGAGAGAGGGAGACACAGAATCTGAAACAGGCTCGAGGCTCTGAGCTGTCAGCACAGAGCCCAACGCAGGGCTCGAACTCACGGACCGTGAGATCATGACCTGAGCCGAAGTCGGACGCTTAACCAACCAAGCCACCCAGGCGCCCCTACCCATTCTATTTTCAATAGACTTTATATTTTAGAATGGTTTTAGAGTTTGGTTGCAAAGCTAATATAGACAGTTGCCATATACCTCACACCTAGCTTCCCTGTTAACATCTTACCCTACTGTGGTACATTGGTCACGATTAGTGAACCAACGGTGATGCATTATTATTATTAAGTCCATGCTTTATTCGTATGTCCTCAGTTTTTACCTAATGTCCCTTTTCTATCCCAGGATCCCACTGAGAACGCCACATCACAGTGAATTGTCAAGTCTCCTTAGGCTCCTCTAGAATGTGACAGATTCTCAGACTTTCTTTGTATTTGACCTTTGCAGTTTTGAGAAAGGACCAGGTATTTGGTAGAAGGTTTCACAACTGAGATGTTTTTCTCATGCTTAGAGAGGGTTCATGGGATGTGGGGATGAAAAACCACAGAGCTGACGTGTCTTTCTTGTCACAACATGTCAAGCGTACAAGCTATCAACATGACTCATCACTAACGGTGCTGATCTGGACTCCCTGGCTGAGGTAGCGTTTGTCAGGCTTCGCCACTGTAAGGTTGCTCTTCCCACTTCACCCCACCTCTTCCCTACTGCCTGCCCTCTGGAAGGAAGTCACTAAGAACAGCCCACACTTAAGAGCAGGAATTACGCTCCACCTCCTTGAGAGGGTGAGTCTCTACATAAATTATGTGGAATTCTGCACAGGAGACCTGTCTACCCACCCCCACTTATTTATTTATACAATCATTTGTTTATGTAAGTGTGGACACATGGATATTATTTTATGCTTTGGATTATAATCTGATGTAATTTTGCTGCTAAAATTGTTCTGGCCCTGATCATTCCTTCCGTTGGTTCCTGTGTTTTCTTGACATAGCCCCATCATTTTGTTTTTTTAAACTCTTCTTTATTTTCTGGCACTACAGACATTGAAGGTTCGTCTCCAGCCACTTCTCAGAGGATCCCGGTTCCTCTTATTGAAGCACGGTATTAGAAACCAAGGTCTGAGCACAAGGTGTGCTCACTGATGCTGGAGTGTCATTGCTTCCAGACCCTCTCAGCAGACAGAGTGTGGAGATATGTGAGTGTGCATTTGCCTGTGTGTGTGTGCACATATCCAGGATTGTTTCTACATTTATCCATCTGTATCTAGAGTAAGCTCGTGCTTGCTTCGGCAGCACATATACTAAAATTGGAACGATATAGAGTAAGCTCAACATGAGTCCATACAGATGTCTGTACTAACTCACATGGAATACTGCATAGTTCATTTGAGGCTTCCCCTTACTTAGCTGTAAACTCCCACTCCAACACAGAGAAGCCCGGCTCCCATCTTCCACCATCTTTCATTAATTCTTGTAATCCAAGTACACTTACACGGCACTATCAGAATTGTTAACTATCAGAAGTTGCAAGAAACAACTTCATCAACTAGAAATCAGTACAGATATACAGTTTCTCCTGTCTCTGGTCTTGTGGACTCCACTCATTCCCAAAGTTACCCAAGACAACACCTCCTCCCCCACTTTCTTCAGCAGGATTGTGTCACACATTTGTAACACAGTTAAATTCTTTTCTCAGTCTGCACTGTATCCTGCAATCCTCTGACCTCCTCACTGATTTTTTTTATAATTTGCATACATGTCATTTTACTTTCTTTGCTGCAAGATCCTATGGATTTTGATAAATGCATTGTGGCCTGTCTCTACCAGTACAGCGTCATGCAAAAATATTTTCACAGCCTTAAAATGTGCTTCTCCTGAGTACTTTTCCTATTCAGCCTTCTTTTTCAGCTCTTCCTAAGCTCCTGGCAATCACTGATCTGTTTCCCACCTCGATAAGGTGGGATGTTATATAAACGGACCCACGATGTATAGAGTTGTTTCAGATTAGTCTTTCACTTAACATAATGCATTTAAGATTCATCATGTTGTGTGGATTGACAGCCCATTCCCTTTTAATCTCTAAATAATATTCCATTGTCTGGGTTTGCTGCCATCTGTTTATCCATTCACTTACTGACGGACATCTTGCGTGCTTCCAGGTTTTGACAATTATGAATAAACCTGCTCTAAACATTTGTGTACAGAGTTTTGAGTACATGTAAGTTTTCAAATCAGTAAGGTAAATACCCAGGGGTGCAACTTCCGGATCTTACAGTGAGAGTATGTCTAGCTTTGTACAAACTGTCCGACTGTCTTCCGAAGTTACTTTACCATTTTGCATTTCCACCAGCTGTAAATGAGAATTCCTGTTGCTCTACATCCTTACCAGAAATTATTATTGGCAGATTTTTTTTTGGATTTGGGCCATTCTAAAAGTGTGGACTGGTGTCTCATTGTATATTCCATTTTTGTCAATTCAGGCTGGAACATGACCCATTTGGAGCATGGAATAATTTTCAGTGTCCCTGGATTTTACATTGATTTTAAAGATATGATTTCAGCAAGGCCAAAAGGATGGATGGAGAGTAGCAGTCCTCAATTCCTCAGCTGCCCCTGTTCAGGAAATTTGTTCAAAGGAATTCAAGTTCAAGAGACTTTGTTGGTACGTAGACAGACACATTGGCTTGTTTGAGGGGTGTCTGAATATTGATCAGAGGAAAATAAAGTGACCAGAGAATGGACTGGAACACAGGACCACTTCTGGTCAGAGCAAAAAAAAAAAAGTTTTAAATCCCTCCCTTAAAAATTTATAGTTAAGAAAAATATAGGTAAAAAGGCAAAAATCTGTTACACAAGGAGATAATGCTTAAGGGTGGAATTTTCACCGTGTACAGGACTGCTTGTTCATGAACAAAGACCCAAGAGTTAAAAAGCCCATCCCCCATCTCTCACGAAATACTTCACAGTTACAATGCTCTCTGTAGTTTACCGAAAGTTACAAATGCCTTTCTGCTGAGAACAGCTGGTCAGTTGGGGACTGGGAGATACAGCTCATGCTGATGCCAACCACTCTCCCCTCGCTGGCTAATGATCCAGTGACGCATCAGGTTCTCAGCCTGTCCAGTTCTTCCTTCAGCCCATTGCTGCACAGTTGTCGAGCATGTGGGGCCAGGACAAGGGACAGTGACATCACACGTGGACAAATGGCATGGTGCCAGTCATGCTTTGTTTGCACTGCATCTGATTTTTACTTACGCCTGATGAGTTCTCAAGAACCTCCATCATGAAGGCATGAGCTATTCTATTTCAGGCAAGTTCTTCCTGTTTTCCAGAAATCTCTGCTTTGCTTGGCTCTCCTCCCTTCTTCCTCACATTACAGGCACAGATCTGTTTACACAACTGTGCTTCATCTCTGAGGGAACATTATATGCCAGAAAATGAAGAGGAAGAGTAAACTCCTGCAGCTAGTCAGCAGCCCCTATCTTTTCTCTTGTCTGCTCCACCCCTTATCTCTTCTTCTTCCTTTCTTGCCTTACTGTTTTTCTTTTTTTTTTTTTTAATTTTTTTTTAACCTTTATTTATTTTTGAGACAGAGAGAGAGAGACAGAGCATGAACGGGGGAGGGTCAGAGAGAGGGAGACACAGAATCTGAAACAGGCTCCAGGCTCCCAGCTGTCAGCACAGAGCCTGATGCGGGGCTCGAACTCACGGACTGTGAGATCATGACCTGAGCCAAAGTCGGCCGCTCAACCGACTGAGCCACCCAGGCGCCCCACCTTACTGTTTTTCTTAATAAAATCTTTGGAAGTCTGGAATCAGCACTGGAATCACAGTCTGCAGCTACACCAAGATCACAGATCTCTGAGGAGATGTCATTATCCTCTTTGCCAACCTAGAAAAATCTCCCCATTCTCTGGTACCAGGGGGACCATGGTACTATGGTATTGTGGTACCATGTATCTGTTTGAAAAGCCAGTGAAATTTTTTCTGTTCCAAAATGATCAATTCCAGCTTTTAAAATTTACCCAAGATGACTCCGGGTATCATGTTGTATGAAAGAAGCCAGGTACAAAAACCTACATGGTATGATTCTATTTTATATGTTCAAGAACAGGCAAACCTAAATTATGGTGATGTAAGTCAGAATAGTAGTAGCTAAGTTTGGGGAGACATTGACTGGAAAGGGCAACAGAGATTCCCTGGATGTAGAAAATATTCCATATCTCTTGATCAGGGTAGTGTGTGTGTGTGTGTGTGTGTGTGTGCATGTGTGTGTATTTATATATGTAAAAGTCATTGTAAGGACTGAAGGTTAGTGTCCCTCCAAAATGCATAAGGTAAAATCCTAACTCCCAATGCAATGGTATAAGGAAGTCTGGCCATGATGAGATTATGAGAGTGGGGCCCTCACGAAAAGGATTAGTGCCCTTATAAGAAGAGACACTAGAGCTTACTTCCTGCTCTCTACTCTCTGCCATGGGAAGACAATAAGAAGCTTGTCTATGAACCAAGAACTGGCTCTTACCAGACAACAAATCTGGTAGTGCTTTGATCTTGGACTTCCCAGTCTCTAGCAGTGTGACAAGTAAGTGTGTACTCTTTAAGTACCTTCATTTAACAGAAACCCAGAAAGGTTAAGTGGCTTGCCTATCTATAGAGACACAGCCAGTTAGACTATACTCTGATACAGAGATCACAGAATATGCTACCTATCTGACTATGGCTTGGAATAATTTTCCCTTAATAAGTAGTTTTTATTTTCAAAGGGAAGATTTAAGGCATTCTGTTACTGAAAGAGCCTGATCATATAATATCTGGGGCCCATCTACCCCTTGAGATCTTAGCTAGAGTATGTTGAATGAACCCCTTACTCTACAATCTGTGGATGTCCACAACCTCCCCATGATTTCTGCAAGAAAAACAGGTGATGAGGCAATGTGGGGATTTACTCCTCCTTCCTCAGTTCACACACTGTAAGGTCCCACATCTCTGTTCTCCATTGATCCAGTCAAAAAATGTATATAATGTCTTCCTCACTTTCCAAATAGAGTCACCAAGTGGACACCTGTCATTCATTTTGATTCAGCCTTCCTAGATTTGAGACCTCTCACACCTTTTGAAGCTCATTTGTTTTGCCAGCCTCTCTGCAGCTGGGCCCAGGCAAGTATCCCAGATGAACTCATGCAAAACCCTGAATCTGAAGCTAGAGATGCTGTCTAAGGTGGTGGCAGCTACCCACAGACTTCAGGGAGAGTGGTAATGGGGTTCCAGGGCAGTGTCCTGCGGCCCACCTCAGAAGTGTTTGTGTCTGTGCCCATAGATGCCTGCAGGGTGGTTTCCATGGAGACCATCCCAGGGAGTGATATGGGGCATATCCCTTGACTATATGGCCTCCATCTGGTTCTCTGGCTCTTGGGGATTCTCTGAGAAAGTTAATATCATTTCCTGAATTCACTTGTTTCTCACCTAGCCAGAAGGTGTTTCTGTTGCTTACATCTTGGAACCCCGTTGGATGCTGGTAATTTTGTGTGTATAAACCCTGCTGAAGATTTGAAGATTTGAAAGATTTGAAGATTTGAGAGATTGCTTACATTACATCAGTTTAGACAAGCAAACTTCAAGTGAGCACGAGACATTCATGTTCTCAACTTCTTTAGGAAGCTCCACTGAGCACTCCTCACCACTTACCTTCACTCAGCCCTGATGAAGCCCCAGGCTCACCCAATCTGACTCCTTTCAACAGGTCTTCCTTTTCAGAAGCAAAGCTACATTTCTCTCACTGCTTCAGGCAGAGGAGCCAAGTTAACAGTCTCCTGCCCACAACTTTGTCCTCCATGTCATACCTTCTCCTGGTGGTGAATCAGGAAAGCTGCTTTTCTAAGAAATCTGGACCCACCTGGTGAGATAATAATTCTTTTACGGTAGGAAATGGGTGACAGAGGTGTGAACAGAGGTGAGGCCACACACAATCCTCAATACGTTCTTTCCTCTTGTGTAGCAGACTTGGAGGCAAAAGGAAAATGGCTCAAGAAGATAGAAAACACCAAGGTTCATGTTACTCCTGTAAGGAGAGCTGTGTCTGCCTCTTTGGCTGGGACATGAGCAAAAATATATGTATTAAGCTACAGAGATTTAGAAGTTGTTTATGACCAAGTTAGCCTCCCTAGATAGTATGCTAACCAGAGAAATATCATGGAGGCTATACCTTGGTCTCTCAAAACACTGAACACATATTTTCTCATGTAAAAACGTGGTCCTCATGACCAGGTGTGAGAGCTGTCCCGAGGGCTTGGGAATTCAAAGTGGATCAGCCCTGAAAGTTGCTCCTTCTGTTGCCTTTTCCATTTCCATGGCTTCTGCGCTTTGGAAAGGCTCTGTGTCATTTACAACTTGAAATAATTTTTCAAAGTGTGTTGCAAACCCCCAGGTCTTGTTTTCTCAGCCTTCTGTCTCATTAGGGAACTAGTACTTGGCTTTGGGGTTGCAGGCATCAGGAAGGAATTGGGAAAGTGCTTGGAGGACTACAATAATCTTTCCTATTTCAGAGACCACTAAGGTAACCTACATGTGGTCACGTGGCCTTGGCTATGACTGCAAGTATAGACTATGAGATCAAGTCATAAACAACTTTTGTGGAATTTGAGTTAATTGAATCCAGCTTCTCTTCCCTTCCAGTATGGGATTCCCTTCCACAATGTGGGTGACAATGGGGGGTCAGGGCCTGGTTCTGTCATCTTTCAGCACACCCAAGGTAACCCATCCCATTGCTGGACAATGATCATTTGGAAATATCTGCTTGTTTTACTCACAAGCCCAGCTGTCTTCACTTCATTGACTTAACTCTGTCTTAAAATATTAGAGCTGAGTTTGTAGCTTACTTCTCAACACACTTTGTGTACTAATCACAGTTTTATTTTATATATTTTCCCAAACTTTATTCCCTCTGTATCTTAATTTTATCACCTAGATGCTGAAAATTTATTTTTTCTTGTTTTATCATATGAATCATTACAAGTTGCCTTGAATCTTTTTTTAAATAAATCAAGTTAAAGGGAAGAAGGAAGGAAGGAAGGGAGGAAGGAAGGAAGGAAGGAAGGAAAAGAGGATGAAAGGAAGAAAGAAAAGGAAAGAAGTAGAGAAAAGAAAAGAAAAAAAGAAAAGAAAATGCCCCACTGAAGATCATAGAATAAGTCAAAAAGCTTTTCTTCATGTTAAGCCTGTCAAATAGGTGAAGGCAGCTGTCATGTATCTTGTTGGCCTCCTCTCCAGACTATACAGAATGTCAATTCCTTCAGTTTTTCCACAGATTAAATGGTTTCCAGATTCCTATCCATTACAGACGGACTTTCTCCAGAGGCTCTCAGGTTGGTGAAAGAACCCCATTAAAATTCCCTATAGAACTGAGCCTGCTGCTTCTGGGCGTCCTGATCAGCCCTGAGTGTGATGGGATGGGGGGCCGTTCTGACACTTACTGTGCACCTGCACTTACACTTCTGAGATGGGCCTTCAAGGTAAGGACAGCTACACCACTAAGCTACCACTACCGTGACCTTGAGACATTGAGGGAACTCATGCTCACAGCTCACTTCCTAGATACACAAGGACATTTCCTCTATTATTTAAGAGCAAGTTCTTAAAAATGTAAAACCCTATTCCCTTTTGTAAAAATCTAAAAGATCTCATGCCTTTCTTTAATATTATTTCAGGTTTCAAATAGGTGTTTTTCCATTTTTCAGATACAAAATGATAACACTGTATGTAAATGCATATGCATCCTCCCCCCCCGCCCCCGCCCAAGATTCAGATCTGCCCCCACAGGGTGTAGCCTCCTTTGAAAGTCACTGGAGTAATATCTTCATTTTTAATCATAAATATGGTGCTATCATGCTTGTTCACCCCTTTGTCACAGGGCTCTGAAGAACCTGCAGTTTGTTCCAAAACTACAACACTCCTCAAGGATGAACATTCATTAATACTGGGAATTACCCCACACCAAAATGTGAGGCAGGGTCTAAAGCCAATTTCCCAAAAGGAGATCATTGGAATACATGCTTAGCCCTTCAGAGTGACCGACCATTCTGGAGGAGACAATATTCACTGGCTTAAAAACAAAAAAATGTCTACCACATTATTACGTTCGAGTCACATTTCTATTCAAGCCCAGAGATGAGGTCTGCTTCAGGGCAGAATTTTACAGAGAAAAAGAGGTGACATCTCTGTGAACAAGAAAATACTTTTCCCCTGGTACCTAAGGGGACATATGCTGAGTATTTCCAATTTCAGAAGATTCAAAGCAGTGACTGGTGGTTTATCACAAAGTTAAAGGCCAGATTTAGATCTATTGTATAGCCAGAGGTGGTGGAGAAAGAGAGGGAGAGAATACGGTTGAACAAGTGAGAAAGCTCTTCCCCGCCCAGAGTGTTCTCCACCCCCAAACCCACACCTCGAAAAGAAAGACAATAAAGAAAGGAAACTATACACCTGGAAATACAGCCCCGGGTAAGAAGAGCTTAATGGCGTACCATTACGAACACCATTTGGGCTCCATGAATCAACCTTCACCATGGGGCTCTCTTTCCACCCCACGTGTTCAGTGAGGCCATATGCTATGTGCTCCTGGGAGCCCCAAGCTTCACAGGCCCCAAGGCACTGCCAGAGCAAGTGGGGCCTCAGGCGAACACCTGCCACACAGTGACAGAACAGCCTAGCATGGGGAACGGGACAAATGGCACCAGAGGGGAATCTTCCGTGCTGCTTATGTTGATGAAGGGCAGGAGGGAACATATATCTCTTCATATATTTTTAAAATACGCCTTTTACCTTGCAGAAGAATATAGAAAGCCTTATTTATTCTGAGTCAGGAAAAGAGCCACGTTTCAATTGCAGAAAGAAAAGAGCAGCCCCCTCTTCATTTAAAATTATAATTATTTTTCTCCGTTTCCCACCTACCCTCCGATTTTTGGCTAATTTTGCTGCTTGTAGCGTGTTCGATCCCAAATGTGCACTCACAGATTTGTAACTCAAATGACTTGAGTTGACTTAAAGAATAACCTAACATGCAGGTGAGGACACAATAGCTCTCTGCTTCTGTATCATGCTTGCTGCTAGATAGTGGTTGAGGCAAAAAAATAGTCTCGGAGCTTGGGGCACCTGGGTGGCTCAGTCAGTTAAGCGTCTGACTTCGGCTCAGGTCATGATCTCATGGTCTGTGGGCCTGAGCCCCACGTCGGGCTCTGTGCTGACAGCTGGGAGCCTGGAGCCTGCTTCAGATTCTGTGTCTCCCATTCTCTCTGCCCCTTCCCCGCTCACACTCTGTCTGTCTCTCTCTTTCACACACAAATAAATAAACATTAAAAAATTTTTTAAAAAAATAGTCTCAATAGACGATGGAGCCATTTTTCTTCCAACACCAGTTGTTAAGTACTGTGGGATCTCAGGCCTCATCAAGAATGCTGATAACGAGCAGAAAACTGTCTCAGACCCACAGAGAACACCCAAACTTCATCTGGACAAGTGTCCTGGCTCCTCTGAGGTGGTCACAAGAAAAGAAGCAAGAGTTGTTAGCCAATATAATGTAGGAAGCCAAAGGTAGGTAGGCAGAATAGTGGCCACCAAAGATGTCCACATCCTCACCCCAGAACCTGTGAAAATATTAGGTTACATGCCAAAGTGGCATTACGGTTGCAGAAGAAATTCAGGTTGCTAATAGCTGCCCTTGAACTGGAAACATTATCCCAGATATGTGGGTGAGCCCCACATAATCACAAGTGTCCTCACAAATGAAAGTGGAGTCAGAAGAGAAAGAACCAGAAAGAGACAGTATGAAGAGGACTCAGTCTGACTCTGCTGCCTTGAAGATGGAGGAAGGGCCCACAAGCTAAGGAATGCAGGTGGCTTCTAGAAGCTTCCAAAGAAAGGAAACAGATTCTCCTCTGGAAGGAACACAACATGGCCAGCACCTGGATTTTGGCTCACTGAGCCCCATTTGAGACATCTGACCTCCAGATCCCTAGGATAATAAATGTGTGTTGGTTTAAGCTATGAAGTTGGTGATAATTTGTTACAGTAGCAGCAGTAAACTCATACGAGAAATTTTGCCTGTTCTTTTTTCTGCTTCTACTCCATTCCCTGGAATACTCTTCTTTTATTATCCCTCCAACCTGATCCATGAATTCCCTCCTCTTCCTAAAAAACCAAAGCTTTTAGAAAACAACATAAGCTAGCGTCTTAAACCTAGAGGAGGGACCAGTGTTTTAAATAAAATATAGGAAGCATAAAGGAGCAAATTGATATGTCCAATTACTTCAATTACATTAAATTACAAACTTTTGTTTAGTTTTTTAAACAGTGCCTATATAGTTTGCTCAGGCTACCCCAACAAAGTACTACAGACAGGGCATCTTACACAGGAATTTACTTTCTTACAATTCTGCAGGCTAGAAGTCCAAGGTCAAGGTGTCAGCCAAGTTGATTTCCTCTGAGATTTCTCTCTTTGGCTTGTTAATAGCTCTCTTCTCCCTGTGTTTTCAAGTTGTTGTTTTTTGTTTTTTGTTTTTCTGAGCATGCTTGTATCCTAATCTCTCTTTTTTTCTTCAGATTTTTTCTTATGGAAGAGCAGTTGACACACAGCATTATATTAGTTTTGGATGTACAACATAGTGATTTGACACTTATATACATTACAAGGCGATCATCACAATAAAGCTGGCTAGCCTCTGCTGCCATATGAAGTTATTACATATTATTAACTATATTCCCTATGCTGTACATTGTATTCCTGGGTCCTACTTGTTTTATAACTGGAAGTTTGTACTTTTTAATCTTCTTCCCTTATGTCACCCTTCCCCAACCCATCTCTGGCAACCACCAAATTGTTTTCTGTATCTGTGCATCTGTTTCTGTTTTGTTTCATTTGTTTGTTTGCTTTGTTTTTTTTAGATTCCACATATAAGTGAAATCACACAATTATTGTCTTTCTCTGTCTGACTTATTTTACTTATGATACCCCCTAGCTCCATCCATGTTGTCACAAATGACAAGATTTCATTCTTTTTCATGGCTGAGTAATATTCCATTGTGTGTATGTATACCACAGCTTCTTTATCCATTCATCTATTGATGGACACTCAGGTTGTTCAATCTCTTCTTTTTTTTTTTTTTAAGTAGGCTCCACACCCAGCAGGGAGCCTAACACAGGGCTTGAATTCACGACCCTGAGATTAAGACCTGAGCTGCACTCAAAAGTCAGACACGTAACTGACTGAGCCACCCATGCATCCCAACCTCGTCTTCTTACAAGGACGCCAGTCATACTGCATTAGCTTCTGACCTGATTTTAACCTAATCACCTCTTTAAAGACACTATCTCCAAATATAGTCACATTCTGAGGTGCCGAGGGTTAGGAATTCAAAATATAAAATTTGGAGGGTTATTATTCATCCCATAGCACAATACAAAGACAGATCCAAGAAACCATGTAACAAATTTTAATATGGACGTTCATGTCAGACTTCAGCCAGACACAGAGAATAGAAGGAGCGAGATGCCTGGAATCCAAGGACCGGTTCCACTATTGCTTGCCACGTGCAGAAGAAGAGTTTTTCCAAGAGAAAAATATAAACACAATTCACCCCATAGTACCGCCATTAGAGACTGAGAAGGTAAGATACAGAATGGGAAACCGAAGTTTCAACATATATAGCGGATGAAGGGCTCTGTAATAGTCTGATGCTGTGGTATGCCACCTGCATTCCCCAACCCCATCCCAGTCTCAGCCCAGAAGAACTCATTCTTCTGGCTGCTGGGAATATCTACAGCCAACAGCTCCCAGCTGAGACCCTCAGGACTCATCCTCAACTGGAGAGCATCATTTTACCTAGATCATGCACTCTCCCAGTGGTAGCTTCATCCAATGATTGGTCCCTGCATGGGTGTGAAAACTCAGCCACCACCTTGCCCCAACTTCTATCAACTCTTCAAGGCCATCTTATTTCAGTGCTTCCATGGGGCTGGTGAAACCGTTGTTGTGACCACACCACAACCCAACTTTTCTTTTTGCCTGGTTCTACTTCCTTCATCTCCTACAGGGGTTAATACTAAGAGCACTCACCAATAAATATCCTGCAAGCACACTTCTCTCTCAGGGTCTATTTCCTAGGAAACACAACCTCCAAAAAGACCATACTCAAATTATATAAAGAACCCCCACAAGTGAATAAGGAAATGCAAATAATCCAATTAAAATGGGTAATTAGGCATTCCATTAAAGAGAATATCCAAATAGTCAACAAACATGAAAAAAGGATCAAACCCCTTAGTAACAAGGGAAATTCACACTTAAACCACAGTGAGATACCACTAGACACTTGCTAGATTGGCCAAAATTTTAAAGTCTGGCAATACCAGCGATTAATGAAAAGGGGGGCAAAAGTGTGAGTAAATGGGCACTTTCACTTCAGAAAACAGTTTGACCAAACTAATGTCATGAACATAGTTCATAGTCCTCGAACGTGGGCAAACGTAGAAACTGTACTCAGGTATATACCTCAGGGAAACTCAAGCACATGAACACCCAGGTACTCGTGTAAGAGTGTAATTGCCCCAACGTGAAAGCAACCCAACATCCAGAAAAAGTAGACTGGATCATGAATCACAGCTTATCCACACGGTGGTATTTCATGCCACTATGAAAATGGCTGCACTGGCCAACACGATGAATTGCACAAACTTAGTGTGAAATAAACAAAGACAAGAAGTGCTGTGTATTCCTCTGTAAATTCCAAAGCAGGTGAAAACAAGATTATATTGCTTGGAAATAAACACATAGTGATGAAATTTGATGTGATCATGGGGGAATGATTATCCCCAAAGATGGGAGGGGGCAAGGGGAATTGAAAGGAAGAGACAGGGCTGTGTGGGGGCTTTGGGGCCTGGCACTGTCCTACACTACGATTTTCGTGATGGTTGCATGGTGTTTACATTACAATTTTTTTTTATTAAACTGTACATTTATGTTTCAGCCACTTTTCTACATAGGTATGTTTCAGAAATTTAAAAAGCAAAACAAAACAAACACCAATTTGGTCATTTCAGTTTCCTGTGGCTGCTATAAAAATTCCCACACTAGGTGGCTTAAAACAACCAAAAACTTTTCTCTCACAGTCCTGGAGACCAGCACCTGAAATCAGTGTGTCAACAGGGCTCTGGGGGAGCCCTGGAGGCTCTCTGGGGGAAGTCTGTCCTTGTTTGGGGGGCTGCTGGCAGTCTTTGGCAGTTCCTTGCTTAATGGCTGCATCCTTTCCAATCTCTGCCTCTGTCTTCACACGGCCTTCTCTGTGTCTGTCTTCTCCTTATCTGTTTCTTATGAGAGCATTTGCCATTGGATTTAGGGCCCATCCAGATAATCTGGGATGATCTCTTTACCTTAGGATCCTGAACTTCATTACATCTTTTTTTTTAATGTTTGTTTATTTTTGAGAGAGTGGGGGAGGGGCAGAGAGAGAGAGAGAGAGAGAGAGAGAGAATCCCAAGCAGGCTCTGTGCTATCAGCTCAGAACCTGACTGCAGGGCTCGAATTCATGAATCATGAGATCATGACCAGAGCTGAAATCAAGAGTTGGATGCTTAACCGACTGAGCCACCCAGGTGCCCTTGAACTTAATTACATCTTTAAGATATTTTTTTTTTCCAAATAGGGTCACACTGACAGGTTCCAGGAATTAAAACGTGGATATATCTTTGTAAGGCGTCACCATTTAAAGGACTATCTTTCTGGGGCACCTGGGTGGCTCTGTCGGTTGAGCGGCCGACTTTGGCTCAGGTCATGATCTCACGGTCCGTGAGTTCGAGCTCCGCGTCGGGCTCTGTGCTGACAGCTCAGAGCCTGGAGCCTGCTTCCAATTCTGTGTCTCCCTCTCTCTCTGACCCTCCCCCATTCATGCTCTGCCTCTCTGTCTCAAAAATAAATAAACATTAAAAAAAAATTTTTTTAAAAAAGGACTATCTTTCTGCCTTCTAATCTCTCCTTTCTACTCCCCTTTGCATTTGGTATCTTGGTATCTTCTGATGCATCACTTTCTACCTGGTGTTGGTGGTTTGCCCCCCTTATAAGCTCCTTGAGGTCAGGGTCCATGCTCTGCTCATATTTTCAGTATCTAGTGTCTAGATAAAGGTGCTCAGTGAATTTCGTTTGAGCCATATTCTAGACAGCATCCTCTCTGCAAACATACACCCCCTACACAAATACACACATTTGCAAAGACATGGAAAATATTAAAAGATTAAAAGTCTGGGAGAACACCCACCAAACTGAAAGCAGTGCTTTCCTTGGGGAGGGAAATGCAATTGGGGTATGAATTTTGTTCTCATCTCTACTGTCTTCTACCACAGTCTGAATAATACATTGTTCCTGCTACCAAAAAGGAAACCATTGTGTCAACATCAGAGGAAAATGCTGAGCTCTTCTTCCAACACTACTTATGGGTTTGCGAACATCCCCCCAGCCTCTCCCAAGGCCCGTGCAGTAATCACAGTATGCAAGTATGCCCGGGCAAACAGCCTAACAGGGATGGAGTCAGGTCTAGGCTTGATTCCCAACGTGATAAGACTCCAAACCCTCTGTATATATAACACATACTTTATAAAGTATCCTGAAATGAAATTCATAGTTCATATGCTACTATATATGTAATTATTAAAAATCAACATCATTCAAAACATTCATAAAAGGAAGAAATAAAGGGAAATAATTTATGATTTAAAAAAAACATGTATTTTCATAGTAAATGTTTGTGCATTAACACCACTAAAAGATATGAAATAGTCAGATACCTGCATCTAAATAAAGACTCCCCCAAAGATGGCAGCCACTGGTACAAAGTGATTCAGGAGTGTTATGTTAGTGACTCAGACACTTCTGAGCACCAGCAGTGACATAACTTTCCTGAAATCCTAATGATGCATAATAAAATAAAATTATAAAATCTGGAATAAAGTGTGCATTAAAATCATGCAAAAACCTTGTGTTTATATGTGAATCAAAGCTAGTTTCCAAGCTTAGATCACTAGAAATAGATTTTCATCTACATGAAATCCAGTGACTGTCTGAAGGTTGTGCAAGATGCCAGGTGCTTTGTCACTGCACAGGACAGTCAGTGCTTTGCAAAATATGTAGCGTTCCAGGCCCCTACCTACTAAATGCCAGTAGAATTCTTCAGCCACCATAAAAACTTCCCTACAAGGGACTAGCCTTATCAGATATCTAAGCATTATATAAAGTCTCTAAAATAAAAACAGAATGCTCTACATGAATAGATAGAGCAAGGGAACAGAACACAAAGTCCAGAAATAGACTAAAGTATACTTGGAAATTCACCATGTGATAAATGTGGCATCTGCAATCACTGGAGAAAAGAGACACCATTTTTTAAAAAACTTTTTCCCAGTGTTATTGAGATGTAATTGACATATACAGTGTATATGTTTCAGGTATATGCACACAACAATTTGGTATATGCATATATTGAGAAATGACTACCACAATAAATTTAGTCAGCATATATCACCTCGGATAGTTATAATTTTTTCTTGTGATGAAAGCTTTTAAGATCTATTCTCTTAGTAAGTTTTAAATATGCAATACAGTATTGTTAACAGGGTCACATACTGTATATTACATCCTCAGGACTTATTTATCACATGAGTGGGAGTTTGTACCTTTTGATCACCTTTACCCATTCCCTCCACCCCTCACCCTCACCTCTGGCAACCACTAATCTGTTTCTACAAGTTTATTTATTTATTTATTTATTTATTTATTTATTTTTAGTAAATGTTTTTATTTCTTTCTTTATTTTCGAGACAGACTGAGACAGTGTGAGTGGGGGAGAGGCAGAGAAAGAAGCAGACAGAGAATCCCAAGCAGGCTCCAGGCTCTGAGGTATCAGCACAGAGCCTGATGCTGGGCTCGAATTCATGAACGGTGATATCATGACCCAAGCCTACATCAGATGCTTAGCCAACTGAGCCACGCAGGCACCCCTGTTTTTTGTTTGGTTGTTTGTTTGTTTTTAGATTCCACATGTAAGTGAGATGATATAGTATTTGTCTTTCTCTGCCTGACTTATTTCACTTAGCATAATGCCCTCAAGTTCCATCTATGTTATCACCAATGGCAGGATTTCTTTCTTTTCTTTAAGGCTGCATAATATTCTCGTGTGTGTGTGTGTGTGTGTGTGTGTGTGTGTGTGATATTTTCTTTATCCACTTATCTTTCGATAAACACTCAGGTTGTTTGCATGGCTTGGCTATTGTAAATAATGCAGCAATGAACAGAGGTGCTGATATCTCTTCGAGATAATGATTTTGTTTTCTTTGTATACATACACAAAAGCAAAATTGCTCTATCATATGGTAGTTCTACACAAGTTAGAGCTTCTTAATATATTCTGTTAGGATGACTGGATAGCAATTTGGAAAAATTTTTTTTTTAATTTTTTAAGCTTATTTGCTTTGAGAGAGACAGAGAGAGTGAGCAGGGGAGAGGCAGAGAGAATGAGGGAGAGAGAGAATCCAAGCAGTTTCCACACTGTCAGTGTGGAACCCGATATGGGGCTCAAACCCGTGAACTGTGAGATCATGGCCTGAGCTGAAACCAAGAGATGGATGCTTAACTGACTGAATCACCAGTCACCCAGTTTCCAAACACTGGAAAAAAGTGTTTGATCCTTATTTCATATTCAGCAACAGGATAAGACCCAAATAAATCAAAGATCTAAATATTTAAAAAGAAAGAGAAATTCTTTTATAACCTGGTGATAAATCTGACTACATAAAAAAAAAAAATGTTGTAAGCAAAGTCAAAAGACAGATAAGAAATGGGGGAAGACTATTTGTCACACCCATCACAAATAGAAAACTAATCTCCATAATAAATAAAGAGCTCTCAGAAACAGGGAAGAAAAACAAGAGCAAACATCCTATAGAAATTTAGCAAAAGACACGAACAATCATAGAAAAAGCATAGCGCTCCCTTCGGCAGCACATCCACTAAAATTGAAATGAAAAATGCATGTAAATGACCTCTAAACATAGGAAAGAAGACAAATTTCACTCACAATAAGAGATATGCAAGTTAATCCATCCCGAGTTACCATTTTCACCTGACAGATCAACAAACAGGCAAAAGTACAACACACTCTGTTAGGGAGGCCGTGAGGGCACAACTTTAATGTATTCTGGACAGAGGATAGTCACTAGGGAGGGAAATTTGGCAATGTCTAACAGAGCTCCGTATGCATTTGCGTTTTGACTGAAGCAACCCCACCTCTAGAAACCTATGCTGAGAATACACCTCTACCAACACAAAACAACATATTTAGATGATTATTTATTATGTGATTATTTATAAGAGCAAAATGTTGGCAATGACCTAAATGTCCCCCCTTCAAGAACTGGTTGAAGAAGCTAAGGTAGAGATGCATTAAGGGAATGGACCCAGCTGCAAAAAGTGAAAGCTAGAGACTCACATTTCATGTTTGAATCAATGGGAAATGATTTTTAAAATATATTAAGTGAAAAAAGCAAGATAGAATATATAAATAACATACTGTCATTTGTGTATAAAAGGAGAGGTAAGCAAATAGTCATGTCTCTACTTGTGTTGTTTTTTTTAAAGGATCACAGGAAATTTAAAACAAACCAATAAAACTTGGTATTAAATAAGATCAGAGTGTAATGAATAAGGATGGAAATGAGTATTATTTTTTACACAGTTTTGACTTCTGAATTGTACAAATGGTCTACATACTCAAAAATAATATTAAGTCAACATTTTTCTAAAGGGCTCTAAAGCTGGATAAACACAAATGATTACAATATATATCAAATCGGTAACATAAGCACACAGAAAAAAGAATCAGCTTACATAACCTGAATGTAGTACTCTAAGCAAACATTCTTTGTGGGACTTATTTTCCGGGCAAAAGATCTGTAAGGAAATCTTGACCTAGCAGTTCCGTAGTTTGTGGTGTTGATGTAACAATTCTGAATTATTTTGAGTATAATCATAGAATAGAGCAAATATAGGGTAAATATAGTGATGTTCCAGAATCTTCACGTGGAAGAAAGGAGGCCCAACTGTGGAATGGAAGATTAATGCGGTGTTGAGTTTATTTGAATTGAAGCTATTAATATGCATTCATGATTTAAAAAAATATATTACTTATCCTTTTCCATCAAAAGAGTTTAGAAGCAATGATGCCCCAGTAGCAGTGAGCACCGTCGGTATCCCATATCGCAGTTTCTAAGTATCATTCCGCATTAAAACAAGGATTCCTTGGTAAAATGGCTGCTTGGGCCTACAGTAGGAACAATATGAGGTGAGCCTCACAGCGCTCACACACCAATGGTGGCCTGCAAAATTTTCTCGGCTACTGAGCGGTCCAGCTAGAAACTGAACTCCGCTCTCCAGATGCCAAATTCAGCCATATTTTGTGGTTGACTGCACTGCATTTTCCACCATGAAGTCTGCACTCAACTTTACAGAATTGCTCTTTCGGTGTCACTTTTGAGCTTTCCAGTTTGGTCACAGTCACCAAAGCGGTATCTTTCTTATCTTATTTTCTTCACCTTTCATCGAAATAAGGCTTTTTAAAAGTCAATCACGAGCCTTCCAGAGCACCCAGGCTTAGGGTCTGGATGCTTTCATGTTGTGAAGCCTGCAAAACTGCCCTTTAAAACATTGCTCTGAATGTCCAGACCCAGATTAAGGGTCAGGAGCTGACGTCGGGAACTGTGTCCTTATGCAGCATGTGCTTAGGGCTGAATGCGATGATTCTTCCTCCACTGAAGTTACCCTTGTTCTTTTCCTGAGGAAGGAGTAAATGAGGGAAGAAGCCAGGTAGCAAAGAAGCGGAAGCAGAA
Organism: Herpailurus yagouaroundi; assembly: GCF_014898765.1. Taxonomy (NCBI): domain Eukaryota; kingdom Metazoa; phylum Chordata; class Mammalia; order Carnivora; family Felidae; genus Herpailurus; species Herpailurus yagouaroundi. The sequence goes on along the minus strand of NW_024412441.1, from coordinate 25,484,279 downwards.
GGAGGAGTAGAAAATACACTTTTTTTTTTTTAACGAATATTGAATCTTCTAGAGAAGAGCTGTTAATGGCACCAATTAAATTGTACTCCTGCATCAAGCTGGAAGAGCTCCTTCATATGCACCACATGCACTGAATCCAAAAGTTCTCACTCCGCTTTTTCCTGCCGTCCCCAGGAGGCTCCCCCCATCAGTAAAGCAAACAGTCGTCAGGGGCCCTTTTCTCAGAACGGTTGCTGTGCAGGGCATCAAGATTTGTTATCAGCACACCATTAATTTCCACACACATCTGCTTGAGGATTTCTTCCTGCCTCTGTGGCACATTCATCTCCATCTAATTCACATTTTATTGCCCTTGTCTTGATGCTAGCAAGCGTTATCAAGTACTGTAAACATTTGGGAGCTGTGCTAGGCGGCCACTAGGCCCCCGCCCCGCTCCCTGTGGTTCCAGGCAGCACTTACAAGCTTTAATTTCCAGTCAGCTGTAATTCAGGGTCCTAAATGGCCCAATTGAAACGGCTCACTCACTTCCAAAAAGCATCTCACCAGTAGCTCCGAATTTACCGAGTGGAATACAAACAACGTGGCCTTACTTGGAAGTGAAGTGAGGCCACTGACTTTCTCTTTGCTTCTTTTGGGTCCCCTGGCCCACTGAACCGCCAAACCTACACTTGAGAAGGTCTGTTCCCGTTTCCCCAGAGGGCCTGGCAGGGGTCCCAAAAGGCAATTTCCCATCCATGTGGGGGCCCAGAGCGACCTCTGCTGAAGTTGTGGCCTGTCAGGAAGTCTCTAAATTGTCCAGCTGGCGCTTCCCAAACGTGAGAAGTTCACGGGCCATTCTAAAGAGGAGAAAATTATTACAATCGGCGATACAACACAAAGGATCCTCCTTGAACAGCACTGAATAAAAAACGAGAATTTCATTGCATGCGAATGTCCTTTAATTGCACATTAGCAGTGCAAAGAGGTCTGTCTGCACAACTGGTCTAATTTAGAACATGCCTCCAGCCCTGGCACCGTTGGGGAATGGAGCTCAGCCTTATTTTTGGAACTGTCTGCAGGGAGCTATAAAAGGATCCGCACTCACACCTTCTCATTGCACCCCCACAGCCTCCCTTGTAGGCCATAACAATAGCTCACCAAACTCCTGTTGCCCGGCTTGTCTTTGATCTTACAACCAGCTTGAGCCAGGCAGGACTCCCCAGGGTTTTTCGGGAGAGGTGACAGAGGTCACAGCTCAGCCAGGGTCACAAGAGTAATAACTATGAGATCGGGCCATATCCTCAGCCGCGTTGGCAGATCAAAGGCTCCAACATCAGCAGTATCACACGGTTCCACCTCCTGGAAGCTGGAAGCTGGCCCAGAACCTAGGATTTCTGACTCCATGTTGAATGTTCTCCCATCATGCGAGATCCTTCTGAAACAAAGCTTGGCTTAGTAAATCAATGGTGGCTGTCTCTGTAATAAATTACCATGTCCTCGTTAAAGTCAGATTTTAGAAGGACGTGGGAAATAAGTTTCTCCTCTCTCTTTTTTTTTTTTTTTTAAAGAAAAAATACAAAATTAGTATCACTGAGTTTTTACTTCTCGGCTTTTTTAATTTGTGCCTCTTTCATCAAATATAAATATTTTGAGATAAGTCAAGCTTCTTTGTGCTCTCCTTTTTTCTTTTTTCTCTCTGCCCTGCTAAAGGCAAGTCAGTCTTTGCATTATACGGTCTATCCTCCCATGTTATCAGAATATATTTCTACCCCCCCTTTCTTAGATAAATGGCAGCATATTATATTTGTTTTCCTCTACTTGCTTTGTTCATTTAATCATATGTCCTGGGGCACCTGGGTGGCTCAGGTGGTTGAGGATATGACTCTTGATTTCCACTTAGGTCAGGATCTCGGGGTTCGCTGGATGGAGCCCCAAGTTAGGCTCTGTGCTCACAGGCAGAACCTGCTTGGGATTCTCCTCTTCTCCCTCTCTGCCTCTTCCCCACTGGCGCACTCTCTCTCTTTCCCCCTCTCTCTCTCAAAGTAAAGAAATAAGCCTTTAAATATATATATGTATATATATATATCTCTCCTGGAAGTCATAGCATGGCAGCATCTCGAGATCTTCCTTGTCCTTCCGAATGCTGTATGGTACTCCACAGTCCCCAAAGGGGTCCGCCACAGAGAATGTTGCTGTGAGATTCCTGTGCATATGTGTTTTTGTGTATTGTTGCCAGTGTATCTTTGGAATAGGTCCCTGGAAGTAGCGTTTCCAGGACAAAAGGCAAACGTGTCAGGAATTTTACTAGATATTGCTACAGTCAGCTTTCATTTCCATAAGCATGTGTTTCCACAGCCCTGCTCTCAGAGTATAATGCTCAGCTTTGGGATCTGGTTAATATGGTAAGGGAGGCATGGTGACTCTATAGGCTTATTTGTGTTTCCCTTCTCTGACCTACTTTTCTAGAGATCAAAAAACCCGGAGGTCTTTTCTCCTCCATGTTTAGAAGCCCCCTTACATATTAGAGACAACCCTTCGTCTGAGATTGCCGGTATATCCTCCACGTGTCATTTCTCTTTTGGATTTGCCTGCCGTGTTCCTGGTCACGGAAAGATGTTTCTTCTTAAAAAAAAAAAAAAAATTATCTCATTAAATACATCCCACTTTTGCTATATAAGTTGCTGGATATTAAGGTACCGTAAGAAAGATTTCTCCTCTCCCAGGTTATACAGGACAAATTAACTGCGAAGGGAAGGAGATGTAAAACACAAGAGGCACCAGGGCCAGAGACTCAGAAGGAGAGAGGGCTGAGGGCCAGGAGATGGAGTGAGCTCACAGGTGTGGCCAAGGATGGGACGTCCAACCGGAAGTGGGAATTGGAGGTGAGCCAGGGCAGGTGCCAAGGGAGTCCTGTGGGAGTCCTGGGAGCACCAGGTGAAGCTGGGGAGCACCTCCAAGGAAAACACACACCATCCATATGGAGCAGCAAACAGTTCCAGACCATGTCAGAGCCATGCCAGGCTGCCCTCTCCCCTCCCCTTCCAGGAAGTGAAAGAACAAAGCCCAACCCCCACCCTGCACTTAGTCCTGGAGAAACAGGTTATGTTTGTGCCAGAGGAAGAGTGTTTTGAATCAGATATAAGATGGAACTGTTACCCTGAAACTGAACTAAATTTGTATAATGGCAAGTAAGCCTCAAATGGCAGAATCTTCTCAAGGTGTCATTAATAGGAGTATGACCTAGTTGCAGAAAGGGATTCAATATCACATAATTCAGGGGTAGCGATTGGAAAATTCAGGACCATTTTATGTTTATGTTCTGGTTACACATACTTTTTAAATTTTTTTTTAATGTTTATTTATTTTTGAGAGAGAGAGCGAGGCAGAGTGCGAGCAGGGGAGGGGCAGAGAGAGAGGGAGACACGGAATCTGAAGCAGGATCCAGGCTCTGAACTGTCCACACAGAGCCCCAACATGGGGCTCGAATCCACGAACCACAAGATCATGACCTGAACTGAGGTCGGATGCTTAACCAACAGGCAACCCGGTCACACATACTTTATTTTAACCCATGAAATAAGGTAGATATCGCCACCAGAATTTTACAGGAGAGGAAACTGAGGCTCAGGGAGATTAGGTTACTTTCCCAAACTTCCCATCCCAGTAAAGGTGTAACTAAAATTACTAAACTGTTGTTTTGGGTATCCAATGTTGATTCCACTCCCCTGTGTCTGCTCAAGATAAGGCCTTGGCTGGCACACTAGACCTGGCATGCAGGACGGATTTCACCTCCAATGGTCCTTTTTTGAGGCAATTATTCTCCAATTCAAAACCACTATGACCCCAAATGGATTACAGAGAAAGAGATAACATATATTAATCAGAAACTCCTCCAAAATATAGAACAGGCTTTCACTGGAGATTTGAAAAATCAAAGCGAAATATTTCTTCTGCTTTTAAAGGATAAAAGGAACGTAAAAAATAATTCCCTTGTGGCTCCACAATACAAAACTTGAGGTTAGAAATGTCTGCCTGAGTTAATTCATTCAAAAAAAATCAATGGCTAATACCTAAGGCAAACGTGATACGGGCGGGTACATATCGTCACATCTGGAAACATAATTGGATTAGTCTCTTAATGTCTGGCCACCAGAAATAATTCCCAGTGCTAAAACGATTACAGTCAGAACCATGGAATGAATGCCCTAAAACCAAAGAACTTGTCATCACGGATCCAAAAAGTTGTCACGTCAGAGAAGGAAAACACACTTACATAAATTTACGTATGGATTTTGACTCAGTTTCCTTAAAACGCTTCACACTCTGGTAGAGGTTCTGTTAATATCCTCAATGTCTGAGTCAACAAGTATCTTTCAAGTGCCTTTTGGTGCTAAGTGCTGTGAGAAGTACTGAGGGGTAGCCGAAAGAGACAATTATTCAATAAATTACATTTAGAACCTTTAATGCAAGTTACGGTAGAGTTGACAAGACAGAGGTTAAGGGATGAAACCCTTTTATGTGAAATAGGGGAGAGTTACCCAGAGTGGGGGTGGGGGTCGGGGGTGGAATGAATAAGAACTCAGAGCAGAGAGAGATCAGTGGGGATATAGTTGGGGAGGGTATTGTGAAGAAGTTGAACTTGAAATGGATTCTGAAGGGGCGCCTGGGTGGCTCAGTCAGTTAAGTGTCAGGCTTTAGCTCACAAACTTAGCTTGTGAGTTTGGACCCCATGTCAGGCTCTGCACTGAGAGCTCAGAGCCTGGACCCAGCTTCGGATTCTGTGTCTCCCTCTCTCCCTGCCCATCCCCCCGCTCATGCTCTTTTATTCTCTCTCTCTCAAAAATAAATAAACATTAAAAATTTTATTTAAAAAAGAATTAAAAAAAAGAAAGAAAAGAAAAGGACTCTAGAAGATGCATAGTCACCTCTCTGCTATCTGCCCCTTCTTCCAGAACAATTAAGTTCTAGCTGGCCAGTTGGTCACACACTAAAGGTAACATTTCCCAGCCTGCCTTGCTTCTCAGTGTGGCCATGTGACTAGTTCTGGAAAAGAGGAAGCAGAGAGGATGTGCCTTTAAAATAAGAGAAGTACTGTATTCTCTTCCCTTCCTCTTTTCTCCTTACTGCTGGCTCAGAGGTGCATGTGATGGGAAGGGCTGAAGAAACCACCTTGGATCCAGAGATAAGATCTGTACTTTGAAGATAACAGAGCACTGCCCCCCTCCCCCTCCAAGGCATCTCTGGACCAGCTCCCTCCTGACAAATATGTGAAAGAGAAATAAACTTTAAACTTCGTTAGGACACTATATCACTATGTTTGGGGATATAACCCCCTGGATTACCCTAATTAATACCCATGCCTGTGGAAGAGGCTCATTAATAACCAAAAGACCTTGTTCTAGGACAGGGGCCAGTAGAGATCATAGAATTGTGAGCAAATAATAACCAGAGAAGTTGAAATAGGCTGTATGCGAGCCATTACACCCATTACAGGCATGTGCTAAGTTCTCCACTCAACAAACCTAGATAGACACCAAGGCTCCACGTGGCCCAGTCTCATCTCAGCATTATATTCAAAGAAATACTTTGAGTCCAGTATATTATATTGAACTATATTAAAACCAATTTCAGGTTTTCCTCGTTTCCTTCAAAGAATATCCAAAGGGATTCCATTTATTTTGCAGCAATTTTATAAAGTTCCTTTCTCCTACAGTTCTTCCACCTACTGCAACCATTCCAGTGCCTCTTATTCGTTCAGCTTTTCACTCCAATTTTCTACCCCTCGCTCTCTCGGAAACCATACCCGAGTGGCCTCCTCTCTCCTCCCCGTTCTTTTCCATGTCATCCTGACCGTGGCAAGTACTGACTGTCCCTCTGTCAGAGTCCTACTGGGTCAGGCAGCTTCAGGATGGCAAAGAGATCTGAAAGAGTCCTGGGGTAATTTCCTGAAGGCAAAATTCTCTATTTTTTTAGCACTAGCTCTTGAGTATCTATAGATAGTTTTGTAGAGGAGATTCCCTTCTTTATGATGTTTGCATTCTAAAGGGAAGTCATCATGTATGGAAGCCTTTTCAGGTGACAATTCAATTGTGTTATCGCATACTGGAAAAAGAGAACACTTAAGGAGGACAGGGGCTCATAGCAATTTGGTGAACAGAGCATACTGTTGGGACCTCAATGGCCTAAGCCACAAGCACTTTGCAGATGGCCTTGGCCTACCTGTCTACCTGATTGCCCAGTCATCAACCAAGTGATCGCCAAGTGAATTTAATGCTCTGGTTGGCCAGAATCAAACATCATCTCTTTAGTCACATTGAAAAATGGCCTGTCTAGGGGCGCCTGGGTGGCTCAGTCAGTTAAGCATCCAACTTCAGCTCAGGTCATGATCTTGCAGTCTGTGAGTTCAAGCCCCATGTCGGGCTCTGTGCTGACAGTTCAGAGCCTGGAGCCTGCTTCAGATTCTGTGTCTCCCTCTCTCTCTGCCCCTCCCCTGCTCATGCCTCTGTCTCTCTCTCTTTCTCTCAAAAGTAAATATAAAAAAAAATTTAAAAAAGAAAGAAAAATGGCCTGTCTAGATTGCTTCTTATACTAAGACTATTGGTTTCCTTTACTTAAAATATAATACAACAGGGCAATCACTTTCAAATGCCTCCTCTCTGTAAAGAGATATTTCATACTATTCTTATTTTCTGATCTTATACTGTAATAAACTTTTGCCTGCTGCTCATTTAAAATATATATATATATATATACATATATATATATATATAATGCTGCAATACAAAAGCATTCATGATAATATAGTCAAATGAAAGAGCTGATAGCAACTTTCTGATTTAATTCTTATAAAACAAACCATGCACACACACACACACACACACACACACACACATGCACACACATACACCCCAACACCCTGAAGAAAAAAGAGACGAATCAAAATAATGTGTTTTTTTTTCCAGATGGTAAGATTCTAGATAATTGATATTGCCTTCTTTTTGTTTATATACATTGTCTAATTTTTGTACAATGAAAGTTATCCTAACTAATGGTATTATTCTATGACATTCCAACCTTTGTTCAATTTGGCTTTGAAAGAGGAGGAGCTTTTAGCTCCAACAGATGGATCTCCGTGGGCGACTAGTAAACTTCATAGTGGACATCAGACGGAGGGAGAAGATACTCTGAGAACCAGTAAGGATTTAGGGAACCTGGACTAACATTTACCATTGCCTTGTTGATTCTTTTTCTGGGCGTATAGTCATTTTCTCCTACGAAGTTAAGTCTTTACAAGGAAAAATTGCATTAAGATAATCAAGAAGATTTCAAGGGATCATCTGCGTGGGCTGTTTATTTTCTCACCTGAAGTGATAATTGCCTCTTTGTGACATCATAATTGCTTGCTGGAGACCCGATTATCATGTCACCAACAGAGGATTAAGCCTTCAGGTAAGGAGGAAGCTGCAGGAGCAGATGAGCCCCCAGGAAACCGGGATTCAATTTTCATGCAAATGTCAAAGTTAATAAAGGCAAAACAGGAAAGGTTGACAATTTCACTTTCCCAGTGTATCTGTTATCCTCATGAAATGGGTTCACAGTATTTTCTATGAGCTGTAAGCTGGCTTTTGATTTCCTCCAAGCTAAAATCAACATGCTCTCCAATGATCAATTCAGTGATAGGACACACATGCTACCATAGTTTCTTCTCTGATGGAGGGGAGTGGGGGTGAGGGTTGGTGAAGAACAGGCTGGTGCTGAATCGGGGTGGAGGGAGGCAGGTGGTGGGGAGCACACATGAGAAAGCCATGACTCCTGAAGTGTTTAAAGATAAAATACATCCAGCTACATTTAATTCAGCTGGTGTTTTTCCTAGATAGAGAACTTTAAATATTTTCCTGCTGAAAGCAATTTTACTAATTTTGTTTATTCTTTTTCTCTTACGAAGTACACCATCAATTTTCTTCCTCCTTAGTGTTTGCATAGTGTTGAAATCATTGTATATATAACCTCAAATACTGAGAAGGCTCAGGGGTTAGGCTGTGGATTCTAGTTAACAAAATATGCTGGTTAACTGAAGATTAAAATAGAAAGATTCTTGTTTTCACTGTGATTGTTGAAAGTATTTTTACTAGTGAAGTTTCTGGATAGATGAGCTCTAGCCAACTGACATTTTATTATATCTGTCCTTTAGATTAGGTCTAAGACATTGTTTTCCACTTAAAAGGTCAGACCTTAGGGAGTTCGAGCCCCGCGTCAGGCTCTGGGCTGATGGCTCGGAGCCTAGAGCCTGTTTCCGATTCTGTGTCTCCCTCTCTCTCTGCCCCTCCCCCGTTCATGCTCTGTCTCTCTCTGTCCCAAAAATAAATAAACGTTGAAAAAAAAATTTAAAAAAAAAAAAAAAGGTCAGACCTTAACAACTGCCAGGAAAGGCATGTGGATTGTGAATATTACCTCATGTGGAAGGAGCCTGATCAAATGACACTGGGGTTTGCCAGTCATTCATTTTTGAGAGTGTAGGTTTCCCGTTAATGGCAATCTTTCCCCCTCAATCCTTTGAACTGTTTCAGCAGGTAATTTCACCGTTGCCCTTCCTATAATCCTAAATCAGACCAGGCTAGGGCCATGACGTGGTAACAAACAACTCCAAATCTCAATGGCTTAGCACTTAAAAAGTCCTTTATTGTCCAAGCGCAGCTGTTGTCTCTGAAATTTAGGTATCAAGACTGTTAAAGTTGTAGCTCTGCAATCTTCACCAAAGCCCACCCTCACCACCAAAGGAGAGGTAGGAGATGAAAGGATAGCATGCAGACGTTTCACTGCCATGGGTGGGAAGGCATGTACTCACCACTTTTGTGCATGAACCTTTGACCGGATCTAGACACATGGCCCCTCCCAACTACAAGTTTTATGTGTTCCCATCAAGGAAGGATATGAAGACAGATGTGGTGAACACATAACACCATCTCTTCCATATCAGTCTCTTTAAATCCTGTGGGAAGTAAAGTAAATGCCTTTTGTGGACAGGATCTGGGACCTTGAGAACTGGAGCAATCTGCAGAACCAAGGTCAAGGTGTGTGTCTTCAGACAACCTTACATACACTTCCCAGATCTACAAAACCAGAATCTCTGAGGCAGGAGCCCAGGAATCTGTGTTTTAACAGCCTCTGAGGGTAAGTCCTCTGCATATTACACTTTAAATTTGTTTTTTAAATGTTTATTCAATTTTGTGTGAGAGAGAGACAGAGAGACAGAGACAAAGTGCCAATAGGGGAGGGTCAGAGAGAGACGGAGATGTGGAATCTGAAGCAGGCTCCAGGCTCTGAGCTGTCAGTGCAGAGAGGGATATGGGGCTTGAACTCACAAAACGTGAGATCATGACCTGAGCCAAAGTCGGACACTTACCCGACTGAGCCACCCAGGCATCCCTGCATGTTACACTTTAAAAAATACTACACACATACATATTTCAGAGTGCCCCTGAAACAAAAGAGGAGGTTCCCCTGCCAAAGAGGTTTGAAAACACTGATTTCTGCATTGTCTACCTGGTTATTCACAAAGCACTTTGATATGTAAGAGACGCTGACCAAGAGCCTTTGAGGGACCTCCAGTTATGGTGGCATGAAGCTGTTGGCAATTCCTCTCTGGAAAAACTCATATAAAACTAGACAGAATTGAGCACTGGGTGTTGTATGGAAACCAATTTGACAATAAATTTCATATTAAAAAAAAAAAAAGCTAGACAAAATTGTCCCAAATAACAATCTGGGGGTACTGAAATTCAAACAAAGGCAGACAACAAATTCAGAAACATTCTTGAAAAAATGCTAGAGTTTTGAGCAAAAGTCTGTGGCTTTGCTGACTGGGGCAGTTTCTATAGTCTGTCACCCACAGCTCAGTTGGCAAGGATAGCAGGTTGATCAGTGTAGGACTGGCTGCAAAATTAGCAGCTTTGGGGTCAGGCTGTATACCCTGGGGGGTGAAGGGCTGGGGTAAAAATCCCCCAGGATTTTGTTGGCAAAACAGTGGTGAACTCAAATGGGAGTGAAGAAGGTGACAAAGACTGTCCTTGACCAATATTAGTCAAGCTCCTCTAAGGTCTTTTCTCAACTAGGCTTCACCATTGGGTCTTGTCCTCAAGCCTGCATAGCCCAATGTTAACAAAAGTCCTGCTAAGTCAGTTTAGTGAGACTCCCTCACTCTCAATATCTGATCAAATTCCCCATCCCCTACCATCCCCCAAGTGATGTGTGATCACTCTGGCCTGCCTTCAGAAAGAACTCTGTTAGGTCAGTTAAGCAAGAACTCCTCCTACCACTGATATCTCCTCAGTAGTTTTCCATTCACTGATCCCCATCACCTGCTCCTTTGTTATAAATCTCCATTTGTCCTTTCTGTATTTGAAATTGAATCCAGTTTTGTACTGAGGTTCCATTTCCCCTATTGCAATAGTTCCTGAATACAGTCTATTTGTACCACTTTGACTACTGTCCAGGTCTGGTCTCTTTAACAACAAAAAACCTGCAGCGTCGATAGCCCGAGACTGAGGATGCTGTTAGATCAAGCAGTGGGCCAACTAGAAGTCTAACAAGATAATTCTAGAAATGAGAGAGCCATAAGCGGGCTAAAATAAGCCCTTTACATATCTCTGGGTGACTAGAAAAGTATTCACCTTGGGGAAGACCCAAGGACCTGACAAAAAATGAGGAGACCCACGATATAGTTACTTCTTATCATGCGTTTTCCAACCCCCACACAGGTCCCCTGACAGAGGATGTAAGGCTTATGGACTTGAGGTGTTTGAGCACTGCCTAAAGCATTGGTTAATCAGAGAGCTATGCAGACACAGGGGAAGCCCTTAGCAAAGACAGGCAAAAAATATAAGAAAAAAACAAAAAAACCTCAGTAGAGACATCTACTGTGTGTCACATGGGAGACAGATTCCAGGGTTTAACTCCAGGCAATGATGAACAACAATAACAACCCCAAGAAAAATAGAGGAGAATCTAGAACTGTTACACTATAGTATCCTAATATATTCAGTTTCAGTTTGAAACTTTACCAGACTGGAAAGAAAATAGGAAAGTATGACTCATACTCAGACAAAAGGGCAGTATGAAGTGACTCCAAAGGGGCCCAGGTTTTGGATTTAGCAAAGATTTCAAAGCAGCTATTATAAATGTATTTAAGGAATTTAAAGGAAAATACAACAATGACTCAATAGAGAATCACAGTAGTGAAATAGAAATTTTTTAAAAAAGAATTGAAAGTTAATTCTGAAGTTGAGAAAAATAAAATGGAAAAAATCACTAGGTGGGCTCAATAGCAGATTTCAGATGGCAGAAAGGTGAGTGAATTCAGAGACTGATCAATGGAAAGTATGAAATGTGAAAAAAAGGAAGAAAAAAGTTTGAATAAAAATGAACCTCAGCAATCTGTAAGTCAAAAGCAAGCATACTAGGAGAGGAGAGAGAAAAAATTTAGAAAAAATAATTGCTGAGATCTTCACAAATTAAATTAATTAAAAACATTAATCTGGAGTACAAAGCATCTGTTGGTTGAGCATCCAACTCTTGGTTTTGGCTCAAGTCATGATCAAGTCATGGATCAAGTTCAGGTCATGGATGGGATCTAGCCCTGCATTGGGCTCTGTGCTGAATATGGAGCCTGCTTGGGATTCTCTCTCTCTCCCTCTGCACCTCTCCCCTGCTTGTGCATTCTCTCTCTCAAAAAAAAAAAAAAAAGAAAAAGAAAACAGAACTATATTAATCTGGAGATTCAAGATGCTAAAAAGACCCACAGAAAGGAAAAGCACAAAGAAATTTCCACCTAGACTCAGTCGTTCAGTTGTAAGCAAGAGAAAACTGATCAATTTTGAAAGCAGCACAAGAAAACAACTCTCACGTAGTGGACCCTTGAAAAGATTAATGTCTACTCAGTAGAAACAGTTCAGGTCAGAAGCCTTAGAGGTGTATGTCCGAAGTGCTAAGAGTCATCTGCCAGTGAAGAATTCTATATGCAGTGCAATTCTTCTTCAAAAATGGGGCAAAATAAAGACATTCTCAAATAAGCAAAAACTGAGACCTGATCTACAAGAAATAAAAAGAAAATCCTTCATGATGAAAGGAAATGGATCCATAGGAATGCCTAGAGAACACCAGAAATGGTAAATATGTGGGCAAATGTAAGACTTAATTTCTTAATTTCTTTTGGTTTCTCAAAGCAATAATTGTAACACTGTATTATTGAGTTTATAACATACATAAATGCAATCTATATTATAATAATAACAAAAGGGGGGGAGAAATGGAGTTATACTGGAGCCAAGTTGCAATATATTACTGAAATTAATTAGAGATTGTGATACATCGAAGATGCCTATTGCAATTCCAAGAACAACCACTAAAAATAAATAAATAAATAATAACAAAAAATATAGGTAAAAATAAAATAATTAAAATGGTACACCTACAAATATTTGTAAAAGATAACAGATGCTTTGTACTATCTTTGCAACTTTGCTATAAATCTAATATTATTTTAACAAAATTTTATTTATTGATTGATTAAGCAGAGGAGCATAACTAACAAGATATAGAGAGAGTAAATAAATGACAGTATGGTAGGTATAAATCCAACTTCATCATTAAAACATTAAATGCGTAGACTAAATACTCTCACCAAAAGACAGATTATCAGAATGGATAGAAAAAGGAAGTTTCAATTATATGCGGTCTTCAAGAGACATGTTTTATATTTACACACACAAATAGATTGAAATAAAAAGATAGAAAAAGTGTACCATGGAAAAAATAACCATAGAGAACTGGAGAGGCTATTTAATATCAGACAAAATTCAACTTAAGAAAAGTAAATTACCAGAGACAAAGAGGAACATTTTCCTAGTGATAAAAGAGTCAATACATCAAGAAGAAATAATGACAAATATATGTGCATCTAACAACAGAGGCTGAAATTATATAAAACAAAATCTAAATGAATTGAAATAAGAGACCAATTCAACATTTATTGTTGGAGATTCCATTACTCCCCTCTCAGTAATTGATACAACAGTTAAACAGAAAAATCAGTAAGGGTATAGAAGACTAAACCAAAATGATCTAACTAGCATGTATATAGTTCCACTGAACAACAGAAATGTACATATTCCTTTTAAATGCATGTGGAACATTTCATAGGATAGACGGTATGTTAAATCATAAAGTGGTCTCAAGGAACGTAAAAGGACTGAAATCATACAAAATGTGTTCTCCAATTAAAAGAATATTAAATTAGAAATCAATAACAGGACTCTCACCAAACCAGCAATAGAAGGGACACTCCTTAACCTAATCCCCAAATATTTGGAAATAAAACAATATACTGTAAAGTAATGCATGGGCCAGAAGTAAATTACTAGGGATATTAGAAAATTTCCTGAATTGAATGAAAATGAAAACACAACATATCAACTTTTATTGAATGAAGCGTTAGACTTGTATGCTTATATCCAGAAAGAAGTAATATCTAGAATCAATAAGCTGATCTTTGGACTCAAGAAGATAGGAAAAAAGAGAAAATCAATTTTAAAATCAGTATAATGGGGAAAATAAATATCAAAACAGAGATCAATGAAATAGAAAGCAGAAAAAGAATAGAAAAAAAATCAATGATAAGAAAAGTCAGTTCTTAAGATTGACATATTTGACCAGCCTGAAGTTAGAAGACTTTTTCACTAAAGGGCCAGATAGTAAATATTGTAAGGTTTGAAGACCATGTATGGTCTCTGTTGCATGTTCTTTGATGTCGTTTTACAACTCTTTAAAAGTGGAAAAACCATTCTTAATTCCTGAGCAACACAAAACAGGTTACAGGCCAGATTTGGACCATGTGGCATAGTTTGCTAATCCCTGAGTTAAACTGAGTAGGAAAAAAGAGAGGAGACACAAATGACAAAAATCAAGCATGATAGAGGAGATAGCACTACGGACTCTACAATAATTATAAGAATTGTAAGAGATTATTAAGAACAGTTTTATGCTAACATATTAGACAACTTTGATGAAAAAGGAAAAATTCCTAGAATGACACAAAATAAAAGAAGTGACTAAAACAAAAATTTTTTAATGAATAGATTTCTATTAAGAAATGAGTTGAATTAGTAATTAAAAATCTTCCCACACGGGGCGCCTGGGTGGCTCAGTCGGCTGAGCGTCCAACTTCAGCTCAGGTCACGATCTCACGGTCCGTGAGTTCGAGCCCCGCGTCGGGCTCTGGGCTGATGGCTCAGAGCCTGGAGCCTGCTTCCGATTCTGTGTCTCCCTCTCTCTCTGCCCCTCCCCCGTTCATGCTCTGTCTCTCTCTGTCTCAAAAATAAATAAAACGTTAAAAAAAAAATTTTTTTTAAAATCTTCCCACAAAGAAAGCCCAGATCCAAGTGACTTCACTGATGAATCGTATCAAATATTTAAGAAAGAAATAGTACCAATCCTACACAAATTCTTTCAAAAATACAGAAGGAGGGAACATTTCCCAACTCATTTTATAATACCAGCATTACTTGGTATAAGAGACAGACAATGACATGACAAACCACAGACCCTATTCCCTGTGGATAAAGGTGAAAGATTCTTTCAAAATTTCTTCATATGTTGCTGAATTCAGCATCATATGCAAAAAGTTATACACTATGATCAAGTGGAGTTCATCTCAGGAATGCAAAATTGGTTTAACATTTGAAAATCAATTAATGTAACACACTATATTAATAGGATAAAGAACAAGGATGATAATTCAAAAAAAATGCAAAACATGCAGACAGTACCTAATTAAGAACTTATTTCCTTAGCCATCAAAATTCTCTAGGAGAAAGCAGGCAAAAATTTCTTTGATCTTGGCCACAGCAACTTCTTGCTCAACATGTCTCTGGAGGCAAGGGAAACAAAAGCAAAAATGAACTACTGGGACCTTATCAAAATAAAAAGATTCTGCACAGCAAAGGAAACAATCAGCAAAACTAAAAGGCAGCTGACAGAATGGGAGAAGATATTTGCAAATGACGTATCAGATAAAGGATTAGTATCCAAAATCTATAAAGAACTTATCAAACTCAACATCCAAAAAAAAAAAAAAAAAAAAAAAAAACTCCAGTGAAGAAATGGGCAAAAGACATGAATAGACACTTCTCTAAGGAAGACATCCAGATGGCCAACCAACACATGAAAAAATGCTCAACATCACTCATCATCCAGGAAATACAAATCAAAACCACAATGAGATACCACCTTACCTCTGTCAGAATGGCTAACATTGACAACCCAGGCAACAACAGATGTTGGTGAGGATGCGGAGAAAGAGGATCTCTCTTGCATTGTTGATGGCAATGCAAGCTGGTGCAGCCACTCTGGAAAACGGTGTGGAGGTTCCTCAAAAAACTAAAAAAAGAACTACCCTTTGACCCAGCAATTGCACTACTAGGCATTTATCCATGGAATACAGGTGTGCTGTTTTGAAGGGACACATGCACCCCCATGTTTATAGCAGCACTATCAACAATAGCTAAAGTATGGAAAGAGCCCAAATGTCCCTCGATGGATGAATGGATAAAGAAAATGTGGTATATATGTATATGATGGAGTATTACTCGGCAATCAAAAAGAATGAAATCTTGCCACTTGCAACTACGTGGATGGAACTAGAGGGTATTATGCTACCTTAGTGTGAACTCTATGCTACTCCTAAGTGAAATTAGTCAGAGAAAGGCAAAAATCATATGACTTCACTCATATGAGGAATTTAAGAGACAAACAGATGAACATAAGGAAGGGAAACAAAAATAATAAAAAAAAAAAAAACAGGGAGGGGGACAAAACAGAAGAGACTCATAAATATGGAGAACAAACTGAGGGTTGCTGGAGGGGTTGTGGGAGGGCGGATGGGCTAAATGGGTAAGGGGCATTAAGGAGTCGACTCCTGAAATCATTGTTTCACTATATGCTAACCAATTTGGATGTAAATTTTAAAAAATAAAAAATAAAATTTTAAAAAATGCAAAAAAAATCTGACAAAATCCAATACTCATTCATGACAAAAACTCTCAGTAAGCCAGCAATTGAAGGGAACCTCTTGAACCTAATACAGAGCATCTCCAAAAGCCACAGCTAACATCATACTTAATAAAGCCACACCTCTTTCCTAAGGTTGAGAATAAGGCAAGGGATGTTCACCCTCACCACTTCTAATCAGTATTGTACTAGGATTTCAAGCCCCAGCAAATAAGCAAGAAAAGGAAATGGACATATCTATATTGGGAAGGAAGAAGTAAAACTATCCTTATTTTCAGATGAAATAGTCTTCTATGTAGAAGTTGTAAAAGACGGGAGTAATGAACTGTTAGAACTAATGAGTTCATCAAGGTAGAGAGTACACAAAAATTAACTGTATTTCTATGTATTAGCAATTACCAGTCCAAAAATAAAATTATGAAAACAATTCAAGCTATAATAGCATCAAAAAGAATAAAATAGTTAGGAATAAATTTAAATAAAAATGAGCAAAATTTGTATACTGCAAGCGACAAAACATTGTTAAAAAATAAATTTTAAATACAAGAAGGACATCCCATGTTCATAGATTGGAGGATTTAATATTGTTAAAATAGCAGTATTCCTGTATTGATGTACAGATTTAATGCACTGTCTATCAAAATCCTAGCTGTCTTATTTGCAGAAATTGGCAAGCCAAACCTAAAATTCATATAGAAATTCAAAGGACCCTATATAACCAAAGCAATCTTGAAAAAAGAATTAGAGGACTCATAATGATTATAAAACCTACTACCAAACTATGATAATCAATACTGAATGGTATTGGCAGATGTATTGAGCAAGGAATAGAGTTAGGAGTCCAGAAATGAACTTGCATATTTATGATCTATTGATGTTCAAGAAGTATTCAAAAGCAATCCAAGAAGGACAGCATAGTCTTTTCAACAAATGGTACAGGGACAACTGGATATCCACATATAAACAAATGTTGTTGGGACACTTTCTCATTTCACACACAAAAATTGGGTCATTATTATCAAAATGGATCATTAACTTAAACGTAAAAGCTAAAACTATAAATCTTTCAGAAGAAAATATAGGAGTAAATCTCCATGATCTCATGTTAGGCATAATGTTCCTCAATATGACACCAAAAGGATGATTTACAAAAGAAAAAAAATAGATACATTGGAGTTTCTCAAAATTTAAAACCTCTGTGCTCAATGAGTATCATCATATAAGTGAAAAAACAAAACACAGATAAGGAGAATAATAGAAATTACAATAGAAACAATAGAAAAAGAAAAAAAGAACCCAACTTTTAAAATGAGCAAAGGATATGAATAGATACAGAAGATCTATACAATAGATACAGAAGATACAGAAATAGCCAATAAGCCCAAGAAAAGATGCTCAACATCATAAGCCATCAGAGAAATACAAATCCAAACCACATTGAGATTCTACTTCACACCTGCTTGGATGGCTATCAACAAAAAGGCAGACAACAAGTGTTGGCAAGGGTGTGGAGACTGGAGCCCTCAGACACTGCCAACGAGGCTGTGAAATGCTACAGCCGTTTTGGAAAACAGTCTGGTTGTTCCTGAAAAGGTCAAACCTACAGTCACCATAATCCAGGAATTGTACTCCCCAAATTGTTCCCATCCCCAAATATACCCAAAGGGAATGAAAACATGTATTCACACAAAATCTTGTACATGAACATTCACAGCAGCACGAATCATAACAAACTGAAAACAAACAAAACCAATGAATGGTCTAACTGTGGTATATCCACACAGTGAAATATTATTCAGCAGTAAAAGGAAGTGAAGGATCCATACATGCTACAACATGAATGAAATTTTCAAATTTCATGTATTCAACATTATACTAAGTGAAAGGCCAGTCACAAGAGACCACATATGCTATTATTGTATTTATTTTTTTGTTTTTAAAATGACTGTTTGTTTGTTTATATAGTTTATTGTCACATTGGCTTACATACAACACCCAATGCTCATCCCAACAAGTACCCTCCTCAATGCCCATTACCCATTTTCCCTCTGTCCCACCCCCCCCATTCACCCTTAGTTTGTTTTCTGCATTTAATAGTCTCTTGTGGTTTGCCTCCCTCCCTCTGTTTGTATCTATTTTTCCCCTTCCCTTTCCCCATGGCCTTCCATTAAGTTTCTCAAGATCTACATGAGTGAAAACATATGATATCTGTACTTCTCTGACTGACTTATTTCACTCAGCATATTACCTTCCAGTTCCATCCATGTTGCTGCAAATGGCACGATTTCATTCTTTCTCATTGCCAAGTAGTATTCCATTAAATGTATAAAACACCTCTTCTTTATCCATTCATCAGTTGATGGACATTTAGGCTCTTTCCATAATTTGGCTATTGTTGAAAGCACTGCTATAAACATTGGGATACACGTGCCCCTATGCATCAGCACTCCTGTATCCCTTGGATAAATTCCTAGTAGTGCTATTGCTGGGTCATAAGGTAGATCTATTTTTAATTTTTTGAAGAATGCACTGTTTTCCAGAGCGGCTGCACCAGTTTGCATTCCCAACAGTGCAAGAGGGTTTCCATCTCTCCACATCCTTGCCAGCATCAGTAGTTTCCTGATTTGTTCATTTTAGCTGCTCTTTCTAGTGTGAGGTGGTATCTCAGTGTGGCTTTGATTTGTATTTCCCTGATGATGAGTGACATTAAGCATCTTTTCATGTGTCTGTTGGCCATCGGGATGTCTTCTTTGGAAAAGTGTCTATTCATGTCTTGTGCCCATTTCATCACTGGATTATTTGTTTTTTGGGTGTTGGGTTTGGTAAGTTCTTTATAGATTTTAGATACTAGCCCTTTATCTGATATGTCATTTGCAAATATCTTTTCCCATTCCATTGGTTGCCTTTTAGTTTTGTTGATTGTTTCCTTTGCAGTTCAGAAGCTTTTTATCTTGATGAGGTCCCAATAGTTCATTTTTGCTTTTAGTTCCCTTGCCTTTGGAGATGTGTCGAGTAAGAAGTTGCTGCGGCTGAGGTCAAAGAGATTGTCGCCTGCTTTCTCCTCTAGGGTGTTGAAGGTATCCGGTCTTACATTTAGGTCTTTCATGCATCTTGAGTTTATTTTTGTGTATGGTGTAAGAAGGCAGTCTAGTTTCATTCTTCTGCATGTTGCTGTCCAGTGCTCCCAGCACCATTTGTTAGACTGTCTTTTTTCCCTTGGATGCTCTTTCCTGCTTTGTCAAAGATTAGTTGGCCATACATTTGTGGGTCCAATTCTGGATTCTCTATTCTATTCCATTGGTCTATGTGTCGGTTTTTGTGCCAATACCATACTGTCTTGATGATTACAGCTTTGTAGTAGAGGCTAAAGTCTGGGATTGTGATGCCTTCTGCTTTGGTTTTCTTCTTCAATATTACTTTGGCTATTTGGGGTCTTTTGTGGTTCCATCCAAATTTTAGGATTGTTTGTTCTAGCTTTAAGAAGAATGCCAGTGCAATTTTGATTGGGATTGCATTGAATGTGTAGATTGCTTTGGGTAGTATTGACGTTTTAACAATATTTATTCCTCCAATCCATGAGCATGGAATGTTTTTCCATTTCTTTGTGTCTTTGTCAATTTCCTTCATAAGCTTTCTGTGGTTTTCAGCATATAGGTCTTTTACATCTTTGGTTAGGTTTATTCCTAGGTGTTTTACGGTTCTTGGTGCAATTGTAAATGGGATTGATTTCTTTTTTTTTTTTTTAATGTTTATTTATTTTTGAGACAGAGAGAGACAAAGCATGAACAGGGGAGGGGCAGAGAGAGAGGGAGACACAGAATCTGAAACAGGCTCCAGGCTCTGAGCTGTCAGCACAGAGCCCGACACGGGGCTCAAATTCACGGACCATGAGATCGTGACCTGAGCCAAAGTCGGACGCTTAACCAACCAAGCCACCCAGGCGCCCCTGGGATTGATTTCTTGATTTCTCTTTCTGTTGCTTTATTATTGGTGTATAAAAATACAACTGATTTCTGTACATTGATTTTGTACCCTACAACTTTACTGAATTCATGTCTCAGTTCTAGGAATCTTTTGGTAGAGTCTTTTGGGTTTTCCATGTAGAGTATGCGAAAAGTGAAAGTTTGACTTTTTCTTTGCCAATTTTGATGCCTTTTATTTCATTTTGTCATCTGATTGGTGACACTAGGACTTCCAACACTATGTTAAACAACAGTGGTGAGAGTGGACATCTCTGTCATGTTCCTGATCTTATTTAAGGAGGATGTTGTATTTTGTCAAATGCTTTTTCTGCATCTATTGACGGGATCATATGGTTCTTATCCTTTCTTCTATTAATGTGATGTGTCACATTGATTGATTTGTGAGTATTGAACAAGCCCTGCAGCACAGAAATGAATCCCGCTTGATCATGGTGAACAATTCTTTTCATATGTTGTTGAATTCAATTTGCTAGTATCTTGTTGAGAATTTTTGCATCTATGTTCATCAGGGATATTGGCCTGTAGTTCTCCTTTTTTGTGGTATCTCTCTCTGGTTTAGGAATCAAGGTGATGCTGGCTTCATAGAATGAGTATGGAAGTTTTCCTTCCATTTCTAATTTTTGGAACAGGTTGAGAAAGATAGGTATTAACTCTGCTCTAAATGTCTGGCAGAATTCCCCAGGGAAGCCATCTGGTCCAGGACTCTTATTTGTTGGGAGATTTTTGATAACTTATTCAATTTCTTCATTAGTTATGGGTCAGTTCAGTTTTTCTATTTCTTCCCGTTTGAGTTTTGGTAGTGTGTGGGTGTCTAGGAATTTGTCCATTTCTTCTAGGATGTCCAGTTTGTTGGCATATAATTTTTCATAGTATTCTCTGATAATTGCTTGTATTTCTGAGGGATTGTTGTGATAAATCCATTTTCGTAGTGATTTTATCTATTTGGGTCTCCTCTCTTTTCTTTTTGAGAAGTCTGGCTAGGGTTAATCAATTTTGTTTCTTTTTTCAAAAAACCAACTCTTAGTTTCATTGATCTGTTCTACTGTTTTTCTGGATTCTATATTGTTTGTTTCTGCTCTGATCTTTATTATTTCTCCTCTTCTGCTGGGTTTGGGGTTTCTTTGTTGTTCTGCTTCTAGTTCCTTTAGGTGTGCTGTTAGATTTTGTATTGGGGTTTTTCTTGTTTCTTGAAATAGGCCTGGATTGCAACGTATTTTCCTCCTAGGACTACCTTTGCTGCATCCCAAAGGGTTTGGATTGTTGTGTTTTCATTTTCATTCGTTTCCATACATGTTTAAATTTCTTCTTTAATTGCCTGGTTAACCCAGTTGTTCATTAGTAGGATGATCTTTAGCCTCCATGCATTTGGAGGTTTTCCAAACTTTTTCCTGTGGTTGATTTCAAACTTCATAGCATTGTGATCTGAAAGTGTGCATGGTATTATCTCACTTCTTTTGTATTTATTGAGGGCTGTTTTGTGAACCAGTATGTGATCTATCTTGGAGAATGTTCCATGTGCACTCGAGAAGAAAGTATATTCCGTTGTTTTTGGATGCAGAGTTCTAAATATATCTGTCAAGTCCATCTAATCCAATGTATCATTAAGGGCCCTTGTTTCTTTATTGATTTTCTGTCTAGATGATCTGTCCATTGTTGTAAGTGGAGTATTAAAGTCCCCTGCAATTACCACATTCTTATCAATAAGATTGCTTAAGTTTATGATTAATTGTTTTATATATTTGGGTGCTTTTGAATTCGGTGCATAAACATTTATAATTGTTAGCTCTTTTGATGGATAGAGCCCGTAATTATTATACAATGCCTTTCTGCATCTCTTGTTAGAGTCTTTAGTTTAAAATCTAGTTTGTCTGTTATAAGTATGGCTACTCCAGCTGTCTTTTGACTTCCAGTAGCATGATAGATGGTTCTCCATCTTCTCACTTCCAATCTGAAGGTATCCTCAGATGTAAAATGGGTGTCTTGTAGACATCAAATAGATGGGTCTTGTTTTTCTATCCATTCTGATACCCTATGTCTTTTGGTTGGAGCATTTAGCCCATTTACATTCAGTGTTATCATAGAAAGATATGGGTTTAGAGTCATGTTATCTGTAGGTTTCATGCTTGTAGTGATTTCTCTGGTCCTTTGTGGTCTTTGCAATATTCACAGAGTCCCCCTTAGGATCTCTTGTAGAGCTGGTTTAGTGGTGATGAATTCCTTCAGTCTTTATTTGTTTGGGAAAACCTTTATCTCTCCTTCTATTTTGAATGACAGGCTTGCTGGATAAAGGATTCTTAGCTGCATATTTTTCCTATTTATCACATTGAAAATTTCCTGCCACTCCTTTCTGGCCTGCCAAGTTTCAGTAAATAGGTCTGCTACTACCCTATGTGTCTAACCTTGTAGGTTAATGCTCGTTTATCCCTGGCTGCTTTCAGAATTCTCTCTTTATCCAGTTTTGCCAGTTTCACTATGTCATACAGAAGATGAATTCAAGTTACATCTGAAGAGAGTTCTCTGTGCTTCCTGTATTTCAATGTCTGTTTCCTTCCCCAGTTTGGGGAAGTTTTCAGCTATGATTTGTCCAAGTACACCTTCAGCCCCTTTTTCTCTCTCTTTTTCTTCTGAAAATCCTATGATATGGATATTGTTCAGTTTCATTGAGTCACTTGGTTCTCTAAGTCTCCCTTGTGATCCAGAATTTTTTTTATCTCTCTTTTTCTCAACTTTATCTTTTTCCATAATTTTATCTTCTATTTCACCTATTCTCCCCTCTGCCTCTTCAATTCTGGCTGTCATGGCCTCTAGTATATTTTGCACCTCATTTACAGCATTTTTTAATTTATCTTGACTATTTTTTAGTTCCTTGATCTCTGCAGCAATAGATTCTCTTCTGTCTTGTATGCTTTTTCCAAGTCCAACAATTAATGTTATGACTACTTTCTAAATTCTTGTTCAGTTATATTGTTTATATCTTTTTTGAACAATTCTTTAGCTGTCATTTCTTCCTGGAATTTCTTTTGAGGGGAATTCTTCCATTTCATCATTTTGGCTAGTTTTCTGTCCCTTATGTGTTTTAAAAGCTTGTTATGTGTCCTGCACCCGTGAGCACTACTGTATTAAAGAGGGGTCATACACTGTCCAGGGCCTGGCCCTTCAGGAGGTGTTTTTTGGAGAGTGTTACTTGCTCTCTCTTGTTGTGAGTTTGGTTACTTTATCTCCCTACTCGTAGTGATGTTTTGAACCCTCCACTAGATGTGCTTTGATTTGTTCATTGAAGTAGCCCTATGGCCCGTCAGGTTGTCCCTGTGGGTCCCTGGAAGAATGAATGTCTCTTTTCTTCCTGGACTCTCAGATTTCAAAGGCCTATAGTTTCAACACTGCTTTGTGAGACAAGGGAACTTTGGATCCTCCTGCTTCTCCACCATGTTGGCCCCTCGCTATTATTAAATTTATATGAAATTTCCAGAATAGGCAAGTCCATAGAGACACAAAGCAGGTTAGTCATTGCCTACAGCTGGGTGGGGGAAAACTGGGGAGAAATGGGGATTGACTCCTAATGGGTACACAGTTACTTTTGGGGATAATGAAAATAGTCTAAAAGTGATAGTTGCATAACTCTGACTATACCAAGACCACCGGATTGTTAGAAAAGGGAAGGCATACAGGTATGGATGTAGTACATGTTTCACATTCTAGTTGGTGTCAAGGGTCTAAATATTGAGCACACATAGTGTCCACACTCTGTGCTAGGCGGTGGGGATAACAAGACAAGCTCAGCCCTTACAGAGCCCAGGGCAATGCTCAGGATACATCAGGCAGTCAAATGTTAGTTCAACATTGACAAGTCTCAAAGTAGAGAATTTAAAACACAGAACAAGTCCACGTTTTCCTGGTGCTTTAATCTGTCTCTCGCTGTCCACTGATTTGGAAGACATTTCAGAATCTTTCTGATGTCTACGGTTAACTGCGTGAACTGTATAAAGGCTTCCAGGTGCTAGAATGCCACATACTAGGGATAACCTGTAATAGGCTAGACCTTTGTGTCCAGGTGTAGAGGATTAGTTCCAAGCCCCCAGGGAGCATTTTGGCTTCATGATGCTGCGTTGATTTATATATTTTCCAGATTGCATTGACCATAAATTTCCATCCTCTTTTAGCAGGTTCCCATTCTTCTCTGAAAATCACTGACATATTACTGAAGCTGGTGCCACCCTTGACATATCTCATAAATGTGCCATCCTGTTCAACTCACCAGGCCATACTGCAGGCACAGCTGCTCCCAGACCTACCAGAGCACCTAGTGCCCCAACAGGCTGGTGGCCACAGCTGGGCCTGAACCTTTGACCTTATCTCCATCTGTTGCTCCTTCCATGTTAATTTGGGAGATGACTCCCTCTGATCTGTTCCTTCTTTACCTCCCCTCCCCCTTCTCATTTCTAGGAACCCCAGCTAAGTGTTCAACAAAAATTCTTGCACCCTTCTTTAGGAAAGGGGGTCTCTCTTTAGCCTTCTTCCCATGTCCCATACTGAGATTTACAGAGCACTTTCTATAGAATGGGTATGGACAATATAACTGTTGGTACAGTTACCACTTAATTAGCCAGGGACTAGCTGGGAATCTCAAACACAAAACAAAACAAAACAAAACAGATTTTTCCTGCCATCTCCTTCTGGTAGAAAAAAAATAGATTTAATAACCAAAAGGATTGTGCCATGAATTAAAAAAAAATGTTGTATAACCCTCCTAGGATGTGTCCAGGACAGTGTTAAAGACAGAGGTGGTCTTCACCTTTATGTTTTAATTTGGACGATAGTGAATGCTTGCCCATATTCTCCTGAAATTGTACCTCTGGAGATTCATTTTTTAGTTCAACCCTTGTCCTACTGTGAAAATGAAAATTCTCGAAAGATATGCAATACATTCAAGTCACATATGTTTTCAGTATAGTAGTGTGAATTAATTGATTGGCTCTCTCATGTGTTGGCTCACGACTGAGGAGGATCTTGAAAGAGACACCAAAACACGGGCTCACAAGTTTATTAAGAGGAGGCTGGTGGGCAGGGCAGGCAGCACAGTGACTGTGTTGGTACAGAGTCGCCATGCAGGTTGGACCAGAGGAGCCAGTCACTGGTCTGAGGATAGGAGATGCCTCTCAGAAGAGAGGGCAAAAGCAAGAGATCAAAGGGACAAAGAAATGTTGAAAAGGAAGGAGGAGGTTCACCTACCCCAGGATACACGTAGAGACACCCAGGCCTGCTGGAACACAAGTGCTCCACCAGAATACTCCAATTCAAACCTGTCTCACATAGCAGCCATGCTATTGCCTAGGTGTCTGGTCCTAGCTCACCACAGTCCCCTATCACTCTACACCATTGCTTCCCCACACCACTGGAACTTCCTTGAACTCTGCCTGATGTGTCCTCCATACCTCCAGCCCTCTCTCTTAGCTAGTTCCCTCTTACCCTTCAGAAATTCACTCCTGACTCCTGCCTCAGACTGACAAGTGACCCTTGTGCCCATAGCACCCTGGTGTCAGGCTCCCTGAACCTTGGCCACCCTGGCCGCCTTGCGCTTCACGAGTGACCCCTCTCCCTCCACATGAGACACACCAGGGCCTGGAGAACAGAGCGAAGTTATTCATCTTCACATTCCTGGTGCTGAGCATGGAGGAGACCCTAAAAAAAAGACACAAAAATATTTTTGGAGCAAATGAATCGAACAGCTTACACTATTTTGTTTACAAAAGTACAACAATGAATCAGTCTTTATTTCTCTGAGAAAATAAACCATGGAATTTGGAGAAAAGGGTATTATTTTCCAAGGGCTTGCCACACATGGGCTCCTCTGGTGGGTAGAGAGCTACTGATGAACAATCAGGGGTGTCTCACACTCACATAAAATACCACATTGCCCTTAGGAATACGTGATCAGACCAAGAAGAAGAATGGAAGTGTGTTTCAGAGTCAGTGGGAATGTATGGCTAGCTTAAATCTAGGAACATACAGAGCAACTGGGGGAAAACAGGACAATGAATGTGTTCAGTGTGCCTGAAGTGACCATAGTGAGTGACCTGGGAGAAGGGTGAAGGAAGTTCTCAACAAGAAAGCCTGAGCCTAGGGCAGGATTGCACAGCTTGCTGAGAACCTACCACTACCCCAGCCATGGCCAGGAACCTGGCATGCTCACTTATTGTCATCCTCTGGTGATGGGGAGTTGGCAGGGTGGGCACAGAGGGTGAGGGCAAGGACTTGAGAATGCTGAGCCAAGGGCAGCAGGAAGGCAGGAAACGAGAGGGGTGAAAGCCAGCCTACCTGACAGATGGAGGGCCCAGGAGGGATTGCATTTTCTGCTCTAATGGGCCTTGGAAATGAGACATTCTCACTCCCCCCACCCCCACTCTCCTGGAGAGTTCAAAGCCTCTATACACACGAGTTCTCAATTTCCAAGGCACTCAAGTGAGGCAAAATATATCTTTCCCACCTATAGTTTCATTGACAAATTATTTACGAAGTTAAAAAGACTTCTTGCTGGCCCTTTGAAGAGATTCCTTTTGTTCTTTGCCATGTGACTAAAAAGCAAAAGCAAATTCAAATTGCAGAAGTAACTCTGCAATATACTATGTGGGTCAGATAATGTTTGCTAATTCTGTCATCTGAGCCCTTTCCATGTGACAGTGTTCTTGACTAGCAGGTACAGATGAATTATGGTGTTGGGACGTTGTCTGGTGACACCATAAATCACAAAGAACTGAGAGACCTAAGGCTGAGTTCCTATATCTCCCCTGTGAGGGAGGGCAGGGTCACCCAACTT
Source organism: Herpailurus yagouaroundi (assembly GCF_014898765.1). NCBI lineage: Eukaryota > Metazoa > Chordata > Mammalia > Carnivora > Felidae > Herpailurus > Herpailurus yagouaroundi. The sequence goes on along the minus strand of NW_024412441.1, from coordinate 25,457,441 downwards.
GGGGCCATGGACCCTTGAGAAGGCTAAACCGCTGCTGGGCCCAGGTTCTCCTTGGGTACAGAGTAGGTACCTGTGTTTTAGTCCAGTCTTTTCTGTAGGGGTCCTCTGCCCTGTCACATCTGAGAATATTAGATAGAATGAATAGAATAAAGGATTTCCAAATCTCCAAGTTAACATCCTACCACGGATCATGACTAATTTGTACTTTTGTGTGTGTGTGATTTTAAACCTTACATAACTTTGATAACCTCGTGAATATTTTTTTGAATGGGTTGAAATAATATAACAGCAAATAAATAATAAGCACATAAGCTGGAGAAAAATAATTTCGGCTTAGGGATTCCAGTAATGTAAAATTTAATTAAGCCCAAATCAGCTTACTAGAATTCTAAATTAGCATTTTTAACATCTCAATATGCATTTATAATCATGTATTGTTGATAATAGTTTGTCCAAATCTTTATCTATAATGCTATACTGGCTGAATTTCTATAACCCTTCATTTTGGAAACCTTGGATTTGCTGATAAATTCACTATTAGCATCTTTTTCTTTCAAATATTGCAGCTAATATACATACATATATATATATATATATATATATATATATATAAAATTGCTTATACATGTCTACCTATTCAAGCTTATTTAAATAGTTTATACAAAGTTATTTTTTTAATAGCTCATATATACATTCCAAAGCAAAGTATGATGGAGCAGCCAAATGCCTACTAAACAGTAGGCATGCAATACTGCAATACAATTCTGACACTAACCAACCAAAGTTAGCACAGACTGCAGAGGTTGAAGAGCACAGCCCCCAGGAAGACCTCCTTTACTTCAGGCACCAGCCATAAGTTAAGGAGTTCTCGGGTCACTCACGCTTCTGACCAACTGGCCACAAATTCAGAGGGTTCATGTGACCCTCTCAGGCTTGATAATTCACTAGAACAACTCACAGAACTCAGGGAAGCACTATATTTACAATTCAGTTCATTATGAAAAATATAAGTCAAGGTCAGCCAAAAGAAGACACCTGGAGGTGAGGTCTGGAAGGATACCAAATATGGAACCTCCATGTTCCCTCCTCATCGAATCAAGGTGGACTACTCTGCTGGCACATCCATGTGTGGTTACCAACCAGGAAGCTTAATGGAGCTTCGGTGTCCAGAGTTTTTATTCTGGTTTCATTAAGGAGACACAACTGAGTAAATCATTGATCACATGGTTGAACTCAGTCTCCAGCCCCTCTCCCCTCCCTGGAGGTTGGGCTGATATTACCCCATTCAGAGCCCTAACCCTCTAATCACTTGGTTGCTGTTTCAGGCATGACCAGCCTTCCGTTCTGAGTCATCTCAGCAGAACCTCAGGCATGGTCCCTGGAGCTCACTCTGAACAACAAAACTACTGTTAGGACTTGGAAAATTCCAAGGGCCTAGAAGCTTCCTCCTAGGAACAAAGACCAGACAAATTCCTTATTACACAATGAAGAGAACTGCCTTAGACAGCAAAAGAACTGACTTCTGAGCCCTACTTCCATACTCACCAGCAGCTAAATCTGAATAAAAACTGAAATTTATCTGATGGACAATTCCCTCTGGATCTAAATTAGGTGGCATAGTAAACAACCAGTCACAGTACTTGAAGCACATTGTCAGTCATTTGTTTAAACAATTCATATATTTAGCCACTTATTCATTCAGCAAATACATAAAAACTTCCTAAGTGCCAGGCATGATTTAAACTGCCACCGAGTGTGACCTGCAATTGAGTTTATAGGTTGGTGGGTAGGTGCTCCCCAGAAATGAATACTTCTAAACCTGGGAAAAAAGTATTCCTGAAATATTGGAAGCTAGTTAGGGGCAGGGGGCAGGGGTGGGGGGAGTGGTGGTAGGGTGGCTAACATCAAATGTCCTCAATCTGTGCATCAGCCAGGGAAGGAGGGACTGCAGTTGGGTGTCTATCTTTTTTTTTTTTTTTAATGTTTATTTATTTTGGAGAGAGAGACAGAGCCCAACAGAGCAGGGGAGGGGCAGAGAGAGAGGGAGACACAGAATCGGAAGCAGGCTCCAGGCTCCGAGCTGACAGCACAGAGCCCGACACGGGACTCGAACTCATGAACTGTGAGATCGCGACCTGAGCCGAAGTTGGCCGCTCAACCGACTGAGCCACCCAGGCGCCCCTGGGTATCTATCTTCAGGCCAATCCACAGGATAGATGTTCTAATTGATGAGAGTGGCAAGCAAAGCGGCTGAGCGCCCATGTGACTATTGAGTGTGACAGAGCCGGTGAGTGAGAAGCTGGGACCGAAGGAGGCTTCCTGACCCCAAAGCCCACCACCTCTCCTTCTAGCATGTCATACCTAACATCCCTCTCACTTATTGTTGTCCCCCAGGCTCGCATTTCTCCTGATGTTTGGCTTCTGGATGTTTGGAGAATTAAAAGGATACCAGCTCTTCTAAGAAAAGAGATTTCTGTTGAATTCTGAGCAACAGTTGGCTCCCCTTAATGGAAAAGTGATACCACCTCCCTCTCACAACTGTGTTCTTTCTCAGTCAGAACTGTGAGTATTCCTTTCCCTGTTTTCTTTTTTTTTCCATTTCGGAGAAAAGACCCAGGTTTCTTTTCTCTGTGCCTCCATTTTCCCAGGCAGAAGCCTTAATAACCAGCCCACAGCATTAGTTATTACTGCTACATATCAGATTGTCCCCCAAAACTGAGCAGCTGAAGACGCTTATTATCTCATGCAGTTTGAGAGGGTCAGTAATTCGGGAGTGCCATACTTGGGAAGTTCTGTTTTTGGACCTCTCATGGAGTCACAGTAAAGTTCTGGACTGGGGCTACTGTCATCTGAAAGCTTGACTGCGACCAGATGGTTCGCTTATAAACTCACTCAGGTAACTGAGGGTCAAATGCCTCCGTTCCTCACCACGTGGACCTCTCCAGATGGCTTCTCACAATAGGTATGTCAACTGGCTTCCCCCAGTGAGTGAACGATGAGACAGAGGATGGGTACAATCAAGTCAGAAGCTTCAATATCTTTTATTACCTGGTCTCAGAAGTAACATGCCAGCATTTCTGGCTGTATTTTCCTGGTTATACAGACTGACGCTGGCACAGTGTGAGAGGAGACTGCTAGGAGGCAGAGATCACTGGGGGCATCTTAGAGATTGGGTACCACAGACTCCCTCTTGGCCACCAATGATTCGTGTCCCTCTCACATGTTAAATACACTCACCTCCTCCAAAGATCCCTCTTCCCCACCTCACCTCTGCCAAATCTTACCCCATTATAGCATCAGCTCAAAGTCCAGAATCTCATCATCAAAATCAAGTTCAAGTGCAGAAGAACCCCATGGCATAAAAATACAAGTTGTCTTTCCCTTACACACCCAAAATTTGTGGGCACAGGCAGAGGCAAGCTTTTTAGACATTCTGGGTCAAAGAGGAAAACTGGGAGTCCCAAGGAACCACTGGTCCTAGTGATTCTGAAATCCCATTAAGCAGATGTTGGCAGTTCCTGGATTAGGACTTAGTCCTACAGCTACCCAGAAATAGCTCCATGGGCTCTTGGTTCTGCTTTCTGGCATCTTGGTTTAAACCTCTGAGTTCTTTTTCTTTTTCATAACAGGTAATGCATGACACTTAATATGAATAGTTTTCTCAACGTCTTCTGCTTCTAGAAGTTAGGGGGTTCAGAGGTTTCTTTTTATTTTGAACCTTCTTTCATTTTGAACCGTGTGAGTCCAAGCTGGAATGTTTCCAAGGGTGTAATTCACCTTATAACATTGTGGGTCTCATGTGAATCTTATTGGGGTTTGCTACATTACATGAAAACCATACCCATAATTCTCTTCAATGTAAGCCCTTCTCTACCTGGGATTTCTGCTGAGGAGTAGTCCTTTCAAGCTTCTTAAAAACTCTATTGTATGACTGAGAGAGTTCATGAACCATATCCTTAACATTTTTAGAGGGCCTTTTTCCTGATTGAATGGTACCCTAAGGTACCACCTTTGATATTTCGGAAGTCTTCACAAAGGATTTTAGAGTCACACACTGTTTTCATTTCTGGAATATGCTTTTATGAGAGTGCCCTGTATTTGATCTTTGTTCAGAAGCCATGTCTTAATTTCAGCATCAGTTGCCATCTGGAGAGTCTAGGAATCTTCAAAAACAGCAAACCTTGGCTCCTTTTCCCTCAATGTATCTTCTCTTCTTTCATGTTTTACTCTAAGCAGCACAAAGAAAGCAAGTGGCAGCTTCAATTCTCCTTAGTTCCACCACCCAGCATATTAAATACATTTCCTAACTCCTACACATTGCAAGCGATAGTGTTGCTGTTATACTGCTGCTGCATAACAAAGATCCCCGAACTTCCAACATTTGATCCGATTTTCCTCACTTTTTTCTAACCCTCACCAGCAGCCTCCTCAAACTCACATTCTACTAACATTCTGTTCAAAGCAAGTTAGTCTTTAATTAATGCTTTCTTTAAAGTCCCCCAACCACTGCCCACCGCCACTGCATTTCATGATTTAGGTATTTGTTATGGAAACACTCTGCCAGTCACCAAAATCTGAATTCGTTGTCTATTGTCTGAATTAGTTGTCTAACTATCAAAACATGGAAGCTGAAGATAACAAATGTTTATTATGCTACAAGGTTGCTGGGGGGTGAGGAATCTGGAAGTGGCTCAGCTGGGTGGTTCTGGCCGAGGATCTCTCATCGGGTTACAGGCAAGCCATCAGCTGGGACTGCAGTCGTCTGAATGCTTGAGTGGGGCTGCAGGATCCTGTCCTAATTGATGGGAGCCTTCGGTTCCTCACCATAGGGGCTGCTCATGACTTGGCAGTTGGCTTCCAACAGAGAGACAGCAATTCGAGAGACAGTGTGACCAAGACAGAAGCTTCACTGTCCTCTACAACCTCATCTTAGTAGTGACATGCCATCACTTCCGCTATATTCTAGTGGTCACACGGACCGGCCCTGGTATAATGTGGGAGGCAGTCACACAAGGATACTACCAGAGGCAGGAATCATAAGGGGCCAGGTGACAATCCTAATTGTTGACACCTGCTCTTCCCAGCAATCCACTGTGGCAGACTCTAGCATTTTCTCAATCTGTTCAAAGCTTGTTTCAGACTATTACCATCAAGGCGTTGGGCCACTTCCTCCTGTGAACACTGTATACATGATTTTAATGTGACAATTCAGCAGTTAAACAAAGCCATAATCTGTGTCCTCCACCTTAGTGGAGGCAAACAATGCTCTCTGAGGAATTCACAGAAGAAGGGAGATTAGATCAATCCCCGTGTTTCTCCCAAAACAGAAGCACACTCCAACCCTGTGGTCTGACTTGTGCTTTTGAATTTAATTTGGTGTTGGCTTGCTGTTGGGAGGTAACACAGCGATAGTTATAGCACAGTTTGCACTTTTAATTTGTGAATATGGAAGTCCTGTATGCAAGGTGCACGGGATTATGTACCACATGATGTCTACCAGAGCACAAGGAGGGAAGAAGTTCTGTTCTTGGTTCAGTCCTCCACAGAACATAGGGTTTCTTTCTGGGACTTAGCCATGCCGGGAGACTTCATCTGTCACCTCCCTTTCTAAGTGAAACCCTTCAGTCAAGGAGCCCAAGCTTCTCTGGCCTCAGGGCAGGTAGGAGGTCCGCCCTGTATGGGGGCTGGGCCTCCATTAAGAGAGCCCATATACAAGGAGTATATGGGGGGTATATAGGGAGCCCATATACAAGGAGTATATGGGGAGCTCCATCGGTTGAGCGTCTGACCTCGGCTCAGGTCATGATCTCGCGGTCGGTGAGTTCGAGCCCCGCGTCAGGCTCTGTGCTGATAGCTCAGAGCCTAGAGCCTGCTTCCGATTCTGTGAGGCTCCCTCTCTCTCAGCCCCTCCCCCGCTCATGCTCTGTCTCTCTCTCTGTCAAAAATAAACAAACATTAAAAAAAAATTTTTTTTTAAAGGGAGTATAGATTCTTTGTCTGAGTCCCCAAGAACGCTGTGGGGAATGAAGGAGCTAGGGTAGCCTTTAAAAATATTTATGTTTGTTATTATTCAGATTTCTTAAGTCATAGAAGTAGAAGTATTACATGTTTATAAAAGAATTTAAATTTTACTCACACACAGCATATAACTTACTGTAAGTATGTATGTATGTGTATATACATATGCATATATACATATAAAGTGTGAGTTTATATATAAAGTACACATTCTTACCAGGAGTAAGAGTATAATATTCTAGCCTTTTTTCTGTAATTTTAAAAAAGATATTCATTTAGCAGATATTTATTTACCCTGCATACTGGGGTATAATAATGGGGGTGTGGGGAGAACATCATGGATCGTACATTCTTATATGGGGAGAAAACAACAAGCCAGATACATGACTAATTATATACTATATTAGAAGGAGTTAAGCGTTCTGGAAAAATTAAAGCAGAAGGAGGATGAGGGGAGTCATTGTGGGAGAGGACTGAAGTTAAAAAAAAGGTTTTTTAATGTTTATTAATTCCTTGAGAGAGATAGAGAGACAGCATGCGCAGGGGAGAAGCAGAGAGAGGGAGACAGACTCTGAAGCAGACTCCAGGCTCTGAGCTGCCAGCACAGAGCCCGACATGGGGCTCAAACTCACAAACCGTGAGATTATGACCCGAGCTGAAGTCGGACGCTCAACCGACTGAGCCACCCAGGCACTCCAGGATTGCAGTTTTAAATAGAATGATTGAGATGGGCCTCACTCAAGGCAGTGACATTTGAGCACAGACCTGGCGGAAGTGAGAGGGCAGAGCGTGTGAATGTCCCCGGCAGCAGGAACAGCAGGTGCAAAGCTCCCGCTACAGGAACATATCTGAAGGGAAGGTAATCTAGAGAGGGTCAGACTGGTGGTGGGTGGTGGGAATGGAAGGGAATATCTGGCCTTAACTCTGGGAGAGATGGAGGGCCATTGGGAGATAGCGAGCAGAGGAACCCCATGGTGTGACGCTTCAAAGGGCACTGTTCTGCTGTGTGAGAAGACCATAGCGGGCAAGGCAGAAGCAGGGCCTGGTGAACCTAACCATGTGGGTCATACAGAGGAGGTGAGGGGTCACACTTAACCAGGGTTGGGATTTTTCCAGATGAGTGTGACAAACTGAGAGAGGGACGAAGGGATGGAGGTATGTGCAAAGAAAGGGATAATGATTGACACTAGGGTTCCTGGATGCTGGAAAAGAGGGAAGCAAAGAAGGGAAGAAAGAGGCAGGAATATCTCATGATTTATTTACCCAATCACCTTTTGAAGGCCACTAAGGATCGTTTCAGGTGTTTTGTGTATGTGTGTTGTCATTACAAACAATCCTGCAATTACCATCTTTATTAATTATAATGCTGTCCATTGAGGCCAAGTGTATGGGAAGCAGGGAGGTGGCAGGCAACCCTGGGTTCCAGTCTAGGCCTCAGGATCTCCAGCTGTCCGTGCGATGCCAGGATGAGAAAGAGCAGCCTGTCTACGGCCCTTTGCCTTGATATAGACACTCTGCAATCTGGGTACTCCCTTTCTTCGGTGTGGCATTCACTCCACACTGCTCTGATTTCTTCCCAGTGGTCAGTAGAGAGGCCGATGTTAGTCTGGTCAGGGCATGGTGGTCTGTGCAGGATGAAGGCTGGATAACAACCTAGGGGACCCAAACCAAGTCATCTTGTAACTTTACCTGCTGGACATCTGGGAGGGAATGGAGGAGAAGATCACCATCAGGCTCAGGAATCCAAGGGTTTATTGAAAAGAGGACATGCCAACATCTTGGGAGAAGACCTCCAACAGGGGGAAGATGCCGCTCAGTGAAGGGAGTGGGGACTTCACATTAGGACCCAGCTTCCCAGCTGGTTCTGCTGCAGACTCCGTGGGCAGATTCCCTGTTCTTCTCAGAGCCCGATCTTCTCAACTAAAAAACTGCTGTGGAGCGGAGGCAGCACCATTTAGAGGGGGGCAGAAATGGACTTAAGAGTCAACTAGAGCCCATTTCCTACCCAGGGACCTCAATTTTCCTCAGTGATTAGCTCCTGGAACTTGTTTTCTTGTGAGTGAAATGAGGATTTGAGGTACCTGAAGATAGGGAACATGGGGGATGTGCCCATTGCCGGCTCTGCGCATATCAGGTTCCGATGAACCTTCACTTCCCTTCCCATCCTAACCCAGGTCCACAGTCCCTATCCAAAGTCTTGATACTTATGGAATCTAAACTGTTGTGGCTTTTAGAAGAATAGTCGCCACTTCTAGCCTATTACAAAACATCCCTGGCTCCTGCTGGGGCAGGGGCAGGGGCAGGGGCAGGGGCAGGGGCAGTGCCTGTCTTCACATCCATGAATATTGCTGCAGTGAGAGGTATGCATATTCACAGTCGATGGGGCCAATGGAAACCAGAAACAGCCTTACATCATTTCAGCTCAGGTTTTGCTGCCAAATAAACTAGGGAAAGATTTCTGCTTTTAAGTCTGGCATAGAACAAGTCACCAGACATGACGCTGGAGAGAAGACATTTATTTGAACATGGGGGTACTAATATCAGTCCTAATGCAAACCATGTTAAAGCCTCATAAGTTCTAACTTTCCTCAGTTTCATTTTCCTCCTAAAAATAAAACAAAAACACCCTGTTCTCAGAATGAGCCAAGGACACACCCTGGTCCCTCCTTGCCCACCATAGCCCCCCATCCTGGGCTTTGGCAGGGGAGGGAGGGTGGATGGCCTCGTGCCTTGGATGATGGGGTCAGGCTGGGGGAGAGGATGGGCAATTTATTTTGCTGCCTCCTGCATAGCAGCCTCTCCCCTGAGCCAGGGTGTGACAAGGTGAATGTCCTAGTGCATTCAGGCTACTATGCCAAAAATACCTAGACTGGGTGGCTTGTAAAACAATATTTTTTTCTTACAGTTCTGGAGGCAAGAAGTCCAAGATCAAGGTTCCAGCAGAGTCAGTGCCTGGTGAGAACCCATTTTCTGGTTCATGGAGGTGGTATTGTCTGAATATTTGTGTCCCCCCACCTCCTCCAAAATCATGCGTTAGAATCCCGATGCCCAGTTGGATACAACAAGAAGTCTGCACCCTGGAAGAGGGCCCTCACCTGACCATGCTGTCACCCCAGTCTCAGACTTCCAGCCTCCAGAACTGTGAGAGATCAATTCTTATGGTTTATAAGCCACCCAGTCTGCAGTATTTTGTTAGAGCAGCACAAATGGACCAAGACAGATGGCCATCTTCCCACTGTTTCTTCACACGGTGGGAGGGGTGAGGGAGCTCTATGGGATCTCTTTTACAAGAGCACTAATTCCACTCATGGGGGCCCCCACTCTCATCACTTCTCAAAGGCCCCATTGGGGGTTAGGCTTCAACTTATGAATTTGCCGGGGACACAAACATTCAGACCACAGCAGTGAGCAAGGAGGATTTTTATTTCCCACAGACTCCAAGGGGTTATTTCATTCTTTCTGCTCTTGCTCTAAAATGCAAGAGAGTCAGAACTCCACCTGGATGGCATTTCCTTGGAAAGGGCTGCAGCTGAATTGCTTCTTGGTAGATAGCAGTGTCTGCCTCCGGGTTCAAATCCTGACTCTACCACCTGCTAAGACGCCTCCATTTCCTTGTCTGTAACATGGGGAAAATAGCCGCTCCTACTGTGCATTGTTCAACCAGCTAAGACACAGAACAGAGGAGGCCTATGGCGCCTCCCCCCAAAAAATCAATGTTAGCTTTCTGTCATCTTTAATTCTGGGTATAAGCAAACAGGAAGCACATCCAGCTAGTTCACTTCCACCTTTGATCAGCCACTGATTTTCATGCTATCAAAAAGAATTGGTTTTAAAAAACTATAACCAGTTAGGGCAATGTAAAATTAGAGAGACGTAGTTGGAACTGCTTCAGAATATTCCATCCCTCAAACACCTTAATGAGGAAGCCTTACGGGCAACAAATTCCCTCAATTTTTGTCTGAGAAAGTCTTTATTTCTCTTTCATTTTTGAAGGGTAATTTCACAGGAGACAGAATTTAGGTTGGTGGTTTTTTTTCTTTCAAAACTTAAAACACTTCATTCCATTTTCTTCCTGCTTGCATGATTTCTGAGAAGTCAGGTACAATTCTTACCTTTGGTTTCTCCTTTGGCTTTCTTTAAGATTTTTTTTTCCCTCCTTACCTTTGGTTTTCTGAAGTTTGAGTATGATTTGCCTGGTTATATGGTTTTTATTTTGTTTTGTTTTTGACTTTTATCCTGCCTGTTGTTCTCTGAGTGCTGGTGGTTTGTCTCCTGACACTAATTTGGAGAAATTCTCAGTCATAATTGTTTCAAATATTTCTTCTATTTCTTCTCCTTCTGGTATTATGGTGTGTGTGTTATACTTGTTGTGTCATCCCACAGTCCTTGGAGAGTGTCTTCTGTGTTTTTCAGTCCCTTTTCTCTTGGCTTTTCAGTCTAGAAATTTCTATTGTCATATCCTCAAGTTTAGAAATTCTTTCCTTAGCTGTGTCCACTCCACAAATGAGCCCATCAAAAGCATTCATTTCTGTTACAGCATTTTTGATCTCTGGCATTTATTTCTTTTTGAGCCTCTCTTAAGAGTTTCCATCTCTCTGCTTACATTCTCTATCTGTTCTTGCATGTCGTCTATTTTTCCCATTAAAGCTCTTAGCATATTAACGATAGTTTTGAAAAATTCCTGGTCTGATAATTCCAACATCCCTGTTGTGTCTGACTCTGGTTCTGATGCTTTTTCAGTCTCTTCAAACTGTTGTTTGTTTGTTTGTTTGCTTGTTTTGTTTTTGTTTTTTGTTTTTGTTTTTGGGGGGGGTGGTTTATTGCCTTTAAGTGTGCCTTGTAATTTTGTGTTGGTAGGCAGGTGTGATGGACTGGGTGTAAGGGCCTGCTGCAAAGAGACCTTGAGTAACATGGTGGGTGTGGGGAAGGGGAAATGTTCTATAGTTCTACAATGAGGTGTCAGTCTTTTGAGGAGCCTGTACCCCTCAACTGTGAACTTCATTAATGCTTCTTAGTCCCCTGCCTCCTCTTAAGTGGGCTAAGATGGCTGGCAGGGGCTGGAGTTGGATATTTCCCATCTCCCAGCTCAGTTAGGCTCTGATAAAACCCCAGCAGGTTAGGCTCTCTTTAACTAGTTTCTCTTGAGGCCAGGACTTTTGGGAAGAACAGAATGCTCTAGATTTCAAAATGGTTCCTTTTCCCCTGCTAGAAGCAGGAGGGGAAGCTTCTTGGATCTTTACTGTGACAATCTGGTAGAGCTCCAGGAGGTAAAACTCACCAAAGTGTGGGACTCCCTTATTCTGGATCCCCTTGGACTTGTTTTTTAAGTTTATCTATTGGGGTGCCTGGGGCTACACGACCGACTTCGGCTCAGGTCATGATCTCTCAGTTCATGGGTCTGAGTCCCTCATCGGGCTCTGTGCTGACAGCTCAGAGCCTGGAGCCTGCATCAGATTCTGTGTCTCCCTCTCTCTCTGCTTGCGCTCCCTCTTCCTCAGCTTGCACTCTATCTCTCAAAAATAAATAAACATTTAAATAAAATAAAAATTTTATTTATTTATTTTGTGAAAGCGAGTGTGAGCAGGGGAGGGGCAAAGAGAGGGAGAGAGAGAATCCCAAGCAGGCTCTGTGCTGTCAGCACAGAGCCCAACGGGTTGGGGGGGAGGGGGCGGCTCGAACTCACGAACCATGAGATCGTGACCTGAGCCAAAACCAAGAGTTGGACACTTAACCAACTGAGCCACCCAGGCTCCCCCCTTGGACTTTAGATCTCTCAGGGTCTGCCACACTGAGTTTCCAGACATTCCCCAGGGAGAGTACAGGTTTTTCTCCCGCATCGCTGGTTCCCATGGAGGTTTCTGCTTGTGGATGTTTGCTCTGATAAGCTGTGATTCTCTGCAGCTGGCTGTCTGTCTCTCTCTCCAATTTTGGGGCATTGGTTTGCTGGGCAATCTCGCTTTTGTGACGAATTTAGGAAGAGATGTTGATTTTCCAGTTTGTGCAGAATTTTACTTGGTGTTAGGATGGAGTGAAGACATCTCAGCTCCTTCCCTGCTGGACTGGAAATTGTCTTTTTCTAGCAATATCTTCCTGCTAAATGTTCATCCACATCTCCCACCTTGCTAGCAAAGATGTGAGAGAGCTGTTGCGGCCGTCCTCAGTAGACCCATCGAGGCCATTCTGTGTCTCTATGTCTGGAGCTGTGGTTTCCAAGCGAGGAGCATGCACCCTGGGGAAAGTGCCAGACTCTCCACTAGGGCATGAGAAAGAACATCAGAACATCTAGTTATGTTTATTTTTAAGCTCACCTTTTTATTTCTGTTTTTGTGGGTTTTATAGTGTGCATAAGAGATTTGTGTGGAAATATTTATGTATACTTCCTAAATAAATAATGGAGCTACATGCTCAGACATTTTGAATGATAGGAATTGTGTTCAAAATAAAGTGGGGGCCACTGTGTTAGAGACAGATGAGATAACATCTCTACTGGCTAAAATACTACATTTGGTTCCTTCTAAAATAATGCCACCATTCCCCCCCTCTTCTTGACAGGGATTTACCCAAATATATATATTTTATTTTGTGTTGTGTTGCTTTAATGAGGCCCTAAGATATTTGAATAACCTTATACTTTGCACTGATTTCTTAATGTTTGTTTCTCATCTCTTAAGTTAAAAAAAAAAAAAAAAGGGGCGCCTGGGTGGCGCAGTCGGTTGAGCGTCCGGCTTTAGCCAGGTCACGATCTCGCGGTCCGTGAGTTCGAGCCCCGCGTCGGGCTCTGGGCTGATGGCTCGGAGCCTGGAGCCTGTTTCTGATTCTATGTCTCCCTCTCTCTGCCCCTCCCCTGTTCATGCTCTCTCTCTGTCCCAAAAAAAAATAAATAAACGTTGAAAAAAAATATTAAAAAAAAAAAAAAGTATGTTTTTTCTCTTCGTGTTCTATCCACTGTAAAAGTTTCCATGCTGGCGAATGGAGTCAAGCCAATTTAGTCTTGCCAGGAGAGAGGACCAAGATCTTGAGACTACAGAAATGCTTTCCTTTGTCTTATTTTTTTCTCTTTTATGGGGGCAGTGGGAAGGAGTGGACCGTGGTCAGTGCCTACACTCTCTGGGCCCCTCAGGAAGCCAACAGGTAGTAATGTGGCCCTGTACTCCGGAGTGGAGCCCAAGACACAGCCGGAGAACTTGTTCCCAAAGGGAGGACAAAAAGTCACCTGTTGCCTCTTGTCCCTGAGCATTTCAGATACGGACGTTGCACAGTTACGGAAGTAATGGCAGTTTTCAATGGCAGGCCTGACAAAGCTGACGCAGGTTAAGAAAATGTTTCCGTCTTCCTCCCAAACACCAGCGCTAGGATTCAGGATTGGAGTCAGCAAAATCACAGTGGCCACCGGACCCTGTCTGCCATGGGGGGCGGTCCCCGCCCCCGTAGCAGTTTGGAGCACACACCTATTGTGATGTATGGCCAGCACCTATCTTGTAAACGGGGTAATGAGGACAGCTCTGCCTCGGGTCATTGTGAAGTCAGATGAAATCAGGTACGAAGCAGGAAGAACTTGGAAATCCCTGGGCCCCACACATGCGGGAAGGCCCACCTGCCGTCCAGGTAGCTGTTCGGACTCATCTCCGTCAGCACCCACCTCCCAGCCCCTCCAGACCCCAGTCACCCCCAGGCGCCCAGAGATACTTCATGCCTGTGGTTTCAGCGGGAGAATCTCTCCTTCCTGTATCCATGCACCAAAATGTGCCTTTTCGTGGTCTACTCGAAGCTGGTAATTGCCACGTTCAAAAAGCCATTTGGGTGAGGACTCCTAGAAACAGAGTTGTAGTTTTTTGTTTTTTTTTGTTTTTTTTTTTTTTTTACGTGTTTTATTTATTTTTGGGACAGAGAGAGACAGAGCATGAACGGGCGAGGGGCAGAGAGAGAGGGAGACACAGAATCGGAAACAGGCTCCAGGCTCCGAGCCACCAGCCCAGAGCCTGACGCGGGGCTCGAATTCACGGTCCGCGAGATCGTGACCTGGCTGAAGCCGGACGCTTAACCGACTGCGCCACCCAGGCGCCCCCAGAGTTGTAGTTTAATTGAAAACCCATAAATCTAAATTAATTTCAATTTTTCTAACACTGAAATTTCTGGCAAGCTGTTGGGAGGCCAGGTGGAGATATTTAAGGGTAGAAAGCCACTCAAGTACCCTTTAAGCCATTGGTTTTCAACCCTGGCTGCACATTAGAATCACCTAATTCCAGGTTTAAAAATTCCTGATGCCACATGGGCACCCCTGCCCAGGACCATAATATGATTTTCGTGGGCCCCTTCCTCTAAAAATATGTTGAAAATTATATTTTACTACTGCATTGGTACAAAGACAAATGTGTTAACATTATGTATTAAAACCTTTTCTTTGACCTAAAAGCTTATCGTTTTCTTCTGATTTTAAACAAAATGAAAACATTTTGTTCGCCCCAAGTGCTGTGCCTAGTGGGTGAGCCATCGTTGCCAAGAAGGGCTAAATCAGAATTTCTCGGGTGAAAGGGAGACCTCCGTGTTTTCGAAAGGTCCTCAGGCCATTCCAATGAAAAGCCATGGTGGGCACCTGCTTCCAACCATCCAAGAAGGAATGGCAGGGGCATTGGTTTGCTGGTAAATCTCGCTTTTGTGACTACTTTAAGAAGAGATGTTGATTTTTCAGTTTGTTCAGAATTTTCCTTGGTGTTAGGATGGACTGAAGACATCTAAGTATGTCTTCAGCATGGCAGGGCTCGTGCAAAATTGACTAAAGAGGTTACTTTCCTCTCATCCTAATGGACCAAGGTCAGTCAAAGTGAGCCTGAAACAGCCCAGCCTCCCTCCACACCCTGAACTTACAGCAGGACAAAGCATCCCTAATTTCTTTATCATCATGCCTCTGTGATTCTGACCCCTACCTGCCTGATAAGATACCCATGAATCTTAGAGCTGAAGAAACAGGAAGATCTGTACACCCATCTCCTTTCTAGATGCAAGACAGTCCTGTTGCTGAAGTACCTGGCCCAAGATCATGGAGATGGCTGAAGCCAGAATGTGCCCTGAGTCTTGTCTCCACATTTCACTCTATGTTGCAACCCGTCAAGAAGGAACTCACAGGCCCCAAAGGGCAGAATCAGGAAAGACTTTTTTTTTTTTAATTTTTTTTTTTTAACGTTTATTTATTTTTGAGACAGAGAGAGACAGAGCATGAACGGGGGAGGGGCAGAGAGAGAGGGAGACACAGAATAGGAAGCAGGCTCCAGGCTCCGAGCCATCAGCCCAGAGCCCGACGCGGGGCTCGAACTCACGGACCGCGAGATCGTGACCTGAGCTGAAGTCGGACGCTTAACCGACTGAGCCACCCAGGCGCCCCAAGACTTTTTTTTTTTTTTAATGTTTGTTTATTTTTGAGAGAGAGACAGAGACAGAGTGCCAGCAGGGGAGGGGCAGAGAGAGAGGGAGACACAGAATCCGAAGCAGGCTGCGGGCTCTGAGCTGTCAGCACAGTGCCCGAGGCGGGCCTCAAACCCACAAACCGTGAGATCATGACCTGAGCCGAAGTGCTTAACATCCACATGGAAGTTGCAGGCATTCTGAGAGATGGGGCAGTGACTTGAGCTGCTTTCATGTTCAATGATATCTTTGAAGCTGTTTGCCTTCCCTCCATCCCTCCTTTCCTTCCTTTCTTCCCTCCTTCCTTCCATCCTTTCCTCCTTCCTTCTTACCCACCTTCCTCCACCCCTCCTTCCCTCCATTTGTTCCTTCCTTCCTTCCTTCCTTCCTTCCATCAACAAACACTTGTTGCGAACATACTCTTAAACGTGTGCGGTACTACAGAATGTGTCTAACAAAGAAGAATGGGCCCATACCCAACATCTCGGATTCACAGCCCAGTGGGGAGAAAGACATGCACACAGGTAAATTACAGAACATGAGCAGCAGGTCAGATACAGGGGAGCACGGAGTATAGGGCGCATCCCTGTGCCCCCAGGCTTACTGGAGCTAGTGTCTCACAATAGACGCCATTTGAGCTGAGTTTCAAAGAAAGTTCCTTGGTTGTCATGGAGATGGGGCTGGTCCCTGAGAGTGCACAGAGTGTGGAATTGAAGGGGAGTTCAAGGGTTCTCCAGTGCTATTTACTTAAGTGTTTCCCATTAGGAATCAGGGCATTAATTAACTGCAACCTCAGTCATTTTTTTTTTTTTTTTTTTTTTTTTGGTGTCTTTTCTGCAAATGCAGCCAGAGCCAGAGCTGAGCACTTGGCTAGAGAAATTGTTTTTCCCTTCTGCGTGCACCTCCTGAAACCAAATTACAATGATGGCCCCCAAAACCTACATTTTCACAGGCTCCTCATAGCAATCAAATTAAGAAACAGAGTAGGTGCATAGATAAGGCAGAGATAGAAATGGTGCCCAAGACGGGGAAGAAAAACGTTGTGAGAGACAAAGTTTCAACGTTGATGAACAGTTTATGTTTTCCTGAAGGTGATCCATTGTAAGCACCATAGCATATATGGAGCTCTCAGAACCCGTTCTTGTTTGCCGGTTATTATGGATCTCACCAAAGCTATGCCTGACCAAGCACAGCATAGATCAAGGGCTTTGAAACCAGTTTGTATTTTGTATTACTATACAAAATTACTAGACTGTGCTCTGGCACAGAAGAAGATTGAAAGGAAATATATAAAAACATTAACAGAGTTTGTGCTTGAGTGATTCTTTCATGGTCTTCTTTTTCTTCTCTCTCTCTCATATATTTTTTTTAACGTTTTATTTTGAATTAATTGCAGACTCACAGCAAGTTGGAAACACAGTGCAGAAAGATCCTGTGTGTCCTTCCCCCAGATTCCCCCAGTGGTTACATCTTACATAACTATAATACGATCATCAAAACCAGAAAACGGACCTCAATACAATATGATTAACTTGATGACAAACGTTATTCAGAGCTCAAGTTTTTATTTATTTTGAGAGAGAGAAAGAGAGAGAGAGAAAGTGTGTGCACGAGCAGGATAAGGGCAGAGAGAGAGGGAGAGAGAAAATCCCAAGCAGGATCCACCCTGTTGGCACAGAACCCCATGCAGGGCTTGATGTCACTAACCGTGAGACCATGATCTGAGCCAAAATCGAGAGTCAGATGTTCAACCCACTGAGCCACCCAGGTGCCCCCAGATTTCAGTTTTTACATACAAGTGTGTGTGTGTCTGTGGTGGGGGGGAGGGCTCTGTGCAAACTTATCACATACATAGATTTGTGTTTTCGTATTTTGGAAAACTTTTTATAATAAGAAAGTACCTGTCTTATTATAAAGAGGAAAGCTTTACTACTAAATTCTTTTCTGGGAATCTCTCCCAGGGGGGAACAAAAACCCTAAATTGGTAAATTGCTAGGCACAAATTTATTGATTGTGAAATTACTTATAAACAAACTTAAGCCCCTCAAGTGTGAGTAGAAAAAAATGGAAGTGAATTAGCTAGAGTACATTTGCTGGTGGACTATTGTGCAGATCTAGCAACTGTTTATGGAAAAACAGGTTGTGATAAGACAGGAAGGTGTTTATGACAAAGTGAAAACCAAGCTATCAAATTGTGCAAGTGTGGGATGTGACTACGTAAGGAGATCAGTGCGTGTGGGAGGTGGTGGGGTAACAGGAGGCAAACCTACCCAAACTGTCTCTTTGTTTTTCCTTATTTCCCCAAATTTCTTTATTGAGGATGTCTCAAATTTTAAAGTGCATCGCCTTATGATCATATTGAAATACAGATTCTGATTCAGTCAGTAGGGTCCCGAGCAGCAAGTAGGGGCCCAAGATTTTTATTCCTAGCAAGCTCCCACATGGTTTAGATGCTGCTGTGCTCCAGGCCACAATATATAAACAATGGGTTATTAGCAAACGACCTTTAGAAATAATTAGGTGTCTCTTACATTTAAAACTGGCCTCAGGGGGGGCGCCTGGGTGGCGCAGTTGGTTAAGCGTCCGGCTTCAGCCAGGTCACGATCTCGCGGTCCGGGAGTTCGAGCCCCGCGTCAGGCTCTGGGCTGATGGCTGGGAGCCTGGAGCCTGTTTCCGATTCTGTGTCTCCCTCTCTCTCTGCTCTGCCCCTCCCCCGTTCATGCTCTGTCTCTCTCTGTCCCAAAAATAAATAAAAACGTTGAAAAAAAAATAAAAAAAAATTATTAAAAAAAAAAAAAAACTGGCCTCAGGGGCGCCTGGGTGGCTCGGTTGGTTGAGGGTTGGGTATCTGCTTCGACTCAAGTCATGATCTCAAGGTTCAGGCTCTCTTGACTGATCAGAGCCTGGAGCCTGCTTCGGATTTTGTCTCCCTCTCTCTTTCTGCCCCTACCCTGCTTGTGTGAGCCTCTCTCTCTCTCTCTCTCTCTCTCAAAAATAAATATATATTTAAAAAAAAAAAACTGGTCTCAAATGCCAAATCATACCCTCCCAAATCCAATAAAATCCCCTCTCTTTACAGATTCTACTTGATTTTTCCAGGTAACAGACAAATGGAGACTTAGCCTTGCCCAGCCCTAGATAGTGAGATTATTCCTTTGTTCTGAATTTGTTTTTGGAAGGTTGTTAGGTGTCTTGCCTTCCATCCAAGGCTTGAGTCTTGTTGACTCCTTGCTTTGCTTGGGAGACATTTTGCCCCCTAATTACCATGGTGTCTACAAACAGGTATTTACCTAAAACCCCGCGAGAGGTGGAAAAGCACAGTTTGGCAAGCCCTCCTCACCCACGTAACCCTCGCGCTCAGCAACCACCTGCTTGTTTAAGAAAAGTCATGTGAGGAACGTGGACTCCCTTTATCTCTTGGCAGCCTCAACTGCAAAGCACTTTATTTTTCATTTAATCTTTCAGCAGGGGTTGTTTCTGCTCTAAGCGTTGCCAAATTAGATTACAGCACAAAAAGTTCTATTTTTAAAACACCACAAAGTCTTTCTTGTGAGTCAATGAGGCAGTATATAAAGTCCTTTATTTATTTTGCCATTTATAGATGGCGGTGCTCCTCGGTAAATATTATTTGACCTTTATAACGTTATTTCTTATTAAAACTCCGGCATGTTTTATGTTGAATACATGGACTTTTCAAGATGTAAAAATAAGAAAATGAATTCCTTCATGAGCTCACTACCTATAACGGTATCTTCTATTTTATTTTTGCCTGTATATAATACACAGGTCTCTTTTTTTGTTAAACTGTTATCATACCATGTTATAAGCTTTGTAACATCTGCTTTGTCTTCCTCAGTATGGCCTTGGGAGGAGGAAGGGCAGATATTATTAATTCCAGGTCATTGGAATTGGCTCACCTATGATAACATTCCATGATGGTTCTTGTCAGTTGCAGAAACTCCTCCTTCTCGGGCTTGACCTAGCACCTCTTGGGGACACTCCATGGTGAAGGCCAATCGTCACCTAAATTGCTCTGCAAGTACATATGGATAAAATAGATTAACGGAGGAGAGGGGACAAATTATTCCTAAATATTCAGTGTATGAAACCGAGTATTTCTAATATGGAAAGCTCCATATATTTTGTTTTTGTTTTTGTTTATTTGTTTTAGTTTATTTTTTGAGAGAGAGAAAGAGCAAGGACAGGAAGAACAGAGACAGAGGGAGAGAGAGAATCCCAAGCAGCCTCCGTACTGTCAGCGCAGAGCCCTACACGGGGCTCAAACTTATAAACAGTGCGATCACGACCTGAGATGAAATCAAGAGTCGGAACTTAACTCCCTGAGCCACCCAGGCATCCCAGAGCGCTCCCATCTTTAGAGAGGTTGCTGCTGTCACCTAAATTTCATTTTCATTCAGCCTGGAAGGTGACACTAATCAGAAGTGTATTAAAACCAAATCTCCAATAAGCACACTCTGGTAGGTGCACACAGTAGAATACTGCAGTCTAATGAGAACAAATGTTCTAGAACTGTGGGCAACGAGATGAGCTAATGCATTCGTAAACAAAATATTATGTGAAAAAAGCTAGGCACAAAAGCATACACACTGCGTGGTTGCATTTATGTAAATTGCAAAAAAACAGGTGAAATGACGGTGTGGTGTAGAGGTCACGAGAGAGGTTACCCCAGGGGCCCTGGTGACCAGAAGGGACATAGGCAGGATTCTGGAAGTACTGGTAACATTTTGTTTTTTGGGGTTTTTTTTTTTTTTTTTTGGCTGTGGGAAACAGACTTTGTTTTTTAATCACTTTATTTAGGTATGATTGACATACAAAAACTGTCCGTATTTAATGTATACAGCCTCATGATTTTGGAGATAAGTACAGTAAAAACCTTGAATTGCAAGTAACGTGTTCTACGAGTGTTCCACAAGACGAGCAAACATTTCTAATAAATTTTAAGTTGATAAACGAGCGATGTCTTGCAATATGAGTAGTATGTGACACCAAACATCACGTGATCACCACTGAGCCAATGGTTCCCCTCTCTCTCTCTCTCTCTCTCTCTCTCTCTCTCGCTGCGGGATTTGGGGTGATCGTCTCCCATGCCGGATGCTCCATCTCAGGCTGCGGGGTTTGGGAGGAATCAGTGAGTTTTTCAGAACATTGGAAGGTTCCCACAACGGGCACTAGTGTATTTTTTGTCACTTCAAAGCACCTATGGACAGTCCTTTGCTTTTCCATACACGAGTAAGATTCCGAATGCTTTGCTTCATTCTGAATCAGGCTGCCTGCAGATACAGACCCTTTCTTCTGATGCCTTATTGCCAGTTACATTAAATACAGTATATGGCAAGAGTCTGTTAATACTGCACCATAAAAAGATTCCACTGAGCTAACAGATAGCAGTGATTCTGTCAATGATAGGGAAAGTCATCCTACACAATAACCCTTCTCTCTCTTTTCTCCCTCACACCAGCCACGAAGGTTTTCAAAGATAAGTACAGGTTAATTTGTTTATTTTTCTTTATATTTTGTATTTGCCTTATTATATTACAGTATTGTAATCATTTTCATATGGATATTTTTGGGTTGCGGAACGAATCATCTGAGTGTAGTTATTTCTTATGGGGAAATTTGCTTTGATATACAAGTGCTTTGGGTGACAAGCGTGTGTCCAGAACAAATTATGCTCACAAACCAAGGTTTTACTGTATATATCTGTGAGACCATCACCACTGCAGTCCATGCCATAAACATACCCATCACGTCCAAAAGATTTTTCCTGTCCTCTTTGTTTATTGTGTGTGTGTCCACGTATGTGATAAGAATACTTAACATAAGATCTACCTGCTCAGTAAATGTTTAAGTATTCAAAACAGTACTATTACCTATGGCACTCTGCCGTACAGTAGATGTCTATAACTTATTCATTTCGTATACTTGAAACTTTGTACACTTTGACCGACACCTCCCCACACCTCTCCCCTACACCCAGCCCCTGGCCACTACCATTCTACCTTTGACTTTTTTAGATTTCAGGATCGTACAGTATTTGTCCTTCTGTGTCTGATTTATTTCACTTAGCATAATGTCCTCCAGGTTCATCCATGTTGAGGCAAAAGGCTGGATTTCCTTCTTGTTTTTTAAGGCTGAATAACATTCAGTGTAATATATCATCACCTTTTCTTTGTCCATTCATCCATCAACGGACATTTGGGTTGCTTCCATGTCTTGGCTCTTGTGAATACTGCTTCAGTGAACATAGGGGTGCAAATATCTCTTTGAGATCCTGATTTCAATTCCTTTGAATATATACTCAGAAGTGGGATTGCTGATCATGTGGGGTCTCTATTCTTAATGGTTTGAGGAAACTTCATACTGTTTTCTTCAATGTCTGCATCAGTTTACATTCCCACTAACATGTATAAGGGTTCCTTTTCTCTACATCCTCACCAACACTCATCTTTTGCTTGTTTGTTTGTTTCTTAAATAATTGCCATCCGAACTGGTGTGAGGCAATATCACAATGTGGTTTAGATTTGTATTTCCTTGATGATTAGTGATGTTGAGCACATTGTCATATACATGTTGGGCATTTGTAGGTCTTGTTGGAGAAATATCTGTTAAGTTTCTTTGCCCATTTTTACAATCTGGTTATTTGAGGGCTTTTGGTTTTTGTTTAGGGTTTTTTGTTGTTGTTTATTTGTTTTTTGTTTTGGGGGGGTTTGTTTTGTTTTTTGGTTTTTGGTTTTTGTTTTGTTTTGTTTTGTTTTTGCTATTGAGTTGTGGGAGTTCTCTGTATATGTTGGATATTAACCCTTTGTGAGATGGCTTGCAAATATTTTCTTCCATTCTATAGGTTGTGTTTGGTTTTGTTGATTTTTTTTTCCTGTGCAGAACCTTTTTAGTTTGATGTGCTTCCGCTTGTCTATTTTTGCTACTGTTGCCTGTGTTTCGGTGTCATATCTAAGAAATCACCACCAAGCCTAATGTCAAGGAGATCTTTCCTAATGTTTCCTTGTTAGAGTTTTATAGTTTCAGGTCTTACATGTAAGTCCTTAATCCATTTTGAGTTCATTTTTGTGTATAAAATAAAGTATAAGATACGGCTGTAATTTCATTCTTTTGTATGTGGGTATCAATTTTCCAAACACCACTAATTGAGGAGACTACCTTTTCCCCAGTGTGTATTCTTGGTACCCTCAACCTTTGATAATCAGTTGACCGAAGACTTTGAGACCAAAGACATTTGAGCAAAGAATTTGAGTTTTATTGTTTCATGATATGGAAGAGCCCCAAAGGGGGAAACATTGCTTAATTAAAATGTGATGTTTCAATATTTCTCCTTATTAAGTTAATTGGCAATGTATGGTGAGACTCCTGGTTACATCAACACCTGGTTACATGTTGCTAGAAATTCACATATTCAAATTAGCCATCTACCTTCCTGTGGGATTTTCTCTTTGGCAAAATGGCAGCTCTCCTTACATGCAGGCTGGCACATTTTGTTTCTTGATCTGAATGAACCCTGGTATGTTTTGGAAAGCCTTTGAGCTGTGTACACTTACCGTAAGTGCATATTTCTGTATATTCTATTTCACCAAAGGATTTTTATTTTTCATTTATTTTTTAAATATTTTATTTACTTTTGAGAGAGAGAGAGTATGAGAGATGGAGGGGCAGAGAGAGGGGGAAAGAGGATCTGAGCAGGCTCTGCACTGACAGGAATGAGCCCATGTGGGGCTCAAACTCAAGAACCATGAGATCATGACCTAAGCTGAAGTCAGACACTCAACTGACTGAACCACCCAGGCGCCCCTAACCAAAGAGTTCTTAAAAGCCTGTTGCCAGCACTGAGAATGTATGGGTGGTGGGTTTCCTCTGCTTTTGTAGCTCCCACTTACCTTCGCCAGGCAAAGCCCTTTGACCTCATGGAAACGGAGCCACCAGATTACTCCCTGGGAACCCAAGAGGGACTTGTGGTCCCAAAGCAGCCCTTTTCTTGAATCTGCAGGTTGGAAGACCAGTTATTTCCCCTCTTAGACCGCTGGTCATTAGGCTGCTTGATCCTCGCTGCCGATGGGGGCTGAGAGCTGCTCCTCTCCCCCTCCTCCTGGGGTAACAGAGGGCACTGCTTGGCCCTGCCTGACCTCAGAAAAACAATGCGAGGTCTTCTGCTGAGACCCCACCTGTTGTCGTCCCAAGCCCGTCTGTGCACAGGAGACAAGGAATCTGCCCGTTTGCTCAGTTCTGCAAAGTTTGTAGGGGAGAAGATCATTCTCCTTCCATTCCTGTTCTTTCGGACCTCAAACACGTAAGCCTCACCGGGCAGGGCCGGGCAGGCGGGACTGGCCATGTCCGCCAGCCTCCTGCTTCCCCATCTGGTCAGCATTAGGCCCATGTGAGCTCTGATTAGTGTCACTGAAGGAAGGAAACCTGGCACTGGCTTTCAAGTTGTTTCCAGACCCCCAGACGCTCCACCTGTCCTCCATTAGCATTTGCCCACTGGAGACGGACGGCATGCTGCTCAGGAAAAGATTTGTTCTTATATTTCTTGAGGGCCGCTCAGGATTTTGGAACCAGTCGAAGTAATCTGAAATTACCTCTCTGGGAGAGAGGCAATGAAAGAACTTCTCAGAGTGAGGGCCTTGCCTTAAATCTCCAGCTGTTTTTAAACAATGAGCAAGACTGAAAACAGTTGCAGCGTTTCCATTAAAATTCTCACTGGTGACGGTGGGGGCAGCAGAGCCCGACAGACCTGGGATAGAGCCCTGGCTCTGCCCAGAAACAGCTAGTGACCCAAGGCAAGTCGCTTACCTCTGAGCCTGTTTCCAAAACTCTAAAATAGGTATCGGAAACCCGACCTTGGGGTGATGAGAGCAACTAATGTACATGGAAGAAGTCCATTTAGAGGGCACAGGTTGGCACATAATGACCAATTCATCAATTATCCTTAGAAGTATCTCTCCTGGGCTTTCATTCATTCGGCAAATACACGTGAGCCAGGCACCCTGCTGGGCACTGGGCTTGCTGGGAACACAGGGCTGGATGACATGGGCCACATCCTGCCTCCTGGAGCCTTCATCTTCCTGGGAGCAGAAATGGGGGACAGGCAGACAATAAACACCCACATACATAAACAATACACTTCTAGGATGTGGTGAGTGGCTGCGAAGGAAATAAATCCGGTGACAAGATAGAGAAAATGGTGATGCTTTAGTCCATTTAAGTAGGGGGGAGGGGGTGCTCTCTAAGCGGTGGACGTGACTCTAAGACCAAGGGCACACTAGTCACATGGAGAATGGAGAGTTGAGGGCTGCAGAGAGAATACATGGGTAATGTCCAGAAATAGAAAAGCACTTGGCATTGTGGGGGGACAGGAAGGAGGTCAGAGTGGCTAAAGGGTAGGAAGGGCAGACAGAGGAGGGGGTCATAGGGTAAGGCAGGAGCCAAGTGACGGGGAAGATGGGGGCTTTGGAAGCTGTCGTAAGGAGTTTGATTTTAGAGCAAGAGCAAAGGGAAGTTGCCAATGGCTTTCAGCGGGGCCTATTACATTTTAGAAAGATGGCAGTGGAGACCGCGTGGAGAAGAGACTGAATGGCAAATGGGAGGGGAACTAATGAGGTCATTGTAACAGGCCCAGTGGACTTGATGGCGACTAAGGAGGTTGGCAGTGAAGGAGACGGAGGAAGAAATGTGAGCAGATGAAAGAGAGATTTGGACGGCGGCACTAACAGGACAGAGGCACCTAAGTCATGGGGACGGCGAGCAGGTGGACGGGAGAATCAGGGTCTGAAATAGGGAACGTCGGCAGGTTTGGGATGATGGAGGGCACAGGCGCAGACATCGAACCCTGACTTAGGGATCCAGGCTTGGAGCTCAGGGGAGAGGGTCTGGCTTGGCGATAGAAACCGGGGGATCGTTAGCATACATGGCCTGTAAAGCCTGTGATGCTGAATGAACTCTTTTAGAGAGAGCTGATAGAGGGAAATGATAGGGCTGCTTTCAGCCCGGAGGCTCTCCCCATTTGGAGTAAAGCCAAGGGGGAGCCAGCACCGAAGACTAAAAAGGGGTGCCCATGAAGGAGGAAACCCAGGCTCTGTGCTGTCTCCGGAGCCCAAAGTGGAATGGTCAGCATACAGGAGGAAGCCGAGGGTCAGAGGAGAGGCCAGCAGTGTCCTGATGCAGTAGCCTGGCGGCTGGTGGTGAACTTGTCATGAGCCTTGCAGTGGGCAGTGGCTGTGGTTGTATCGGCTGAAGTTGATAACGTGTTGGGGGTGAAGCAGGATGCTGACTGATGAGGTTTTTGGGGTGACAGGGAAGTATATGGGGTCCAAAGCTGGTGGCCAAGAAAGAATTCTTGGAAGACATCTTTGGTGCAAAAAGGTAGTTTTATTGAAGCATGGGGACGGGACCCTGGGCAGGAAGAACTACCCCGGAACCACAAGGAGAGACTGGTTAGATACAGTGGAGTTGGGAGAGGTAAGGTCCAGGGGAAGTTTCCAGTGAGATATTTATATGTTAAAGAAGACTCCCAGGATACTGAAGGCCTAGCTATTGTCAAGCTAAGGTGGTTTTCCCTCTAGCAAATCATTAGCATGAAGACAGTAGGGAGTTCATGGAGAAAAGTTTCACTCTTGTCAGCCTCAAGTATTTGTCACTGGGCTGCAGGTTAGAAGGAAGTTCGTTCTATCTGCCATTTCCTTCTGCCTTTGTTCCCCACATCACTTTGGAGGGGTGACGGAGACTTAGGTCCTGCAAGTCTGTGATCTCTATCAGTTAGCCATTGGTTTTTCCCCTTTCCTTTGTTCTTGGGAACCCTGGGGTATCCCGGGGAATATCACACATACCCCCACCTGGGAAGAGGGTGGGGTAGGGATGTTTTCGGACTGTCAGCTTACCTTCTGCTCCCTCATCACTGACTGTCCACTGCTGAACTGAAATTATTTGGATTCTTGAGGTAGGAGAGTAAAGCTATAACGTGGTCCGCTTGAACTGCGTTTGCAGCTGCTAAGGAGGCCTGGCTTCAGTTTTGCTTGGTGAAGACCCCTGCCTGTCGGGGTTCCTGACCCCTCCAGGAGGCTGGGGCCCCTTGCCTCGGCTGCCCCCCACTGTTTCCCTCTGTTTTTCCACCCCATCCACCCACCAGCCATGCTAGCAGCTCAAGGGCCTAGTCATACACCCCTGGGCTCTAGCCTACGATGCTCTGAAGTGCCAAGGCCTCCCAGCCCACTGCTCACATTCAGAGAGCCTGTCCCTTGCTGGGACAAGGCTCACAAGTGCCCACTGCTCACATTCAGAGAGCATGTCCCTTGCTGGGACACTGTAAATACAGGATGTGGGATGTGTACTGAATGTTGACCTTTCTCTGTTTCATTGCCAAAGGAAAATTTTTCTGGAAGCCGGCAACCCTTTGGGTGGGACTGAAGGGAGGGAGGGACACGACTTAAGTTGTTTGCAGCAAAATTTTTCCAGGTGATGTGAAAGAAGTATTTATTGGGGCTGGAGTGAAAACAGGGAAGAAAGGGCAGAGCTGTAATGTGACCGGAAATGTTTGTACAAGGGGGCAGAGAGGGAAGTCCGTGAACTTGAAAGTGTCTTCCAATCTGGCGGGCCACATTTGGAGACTCTACGTTTCTTTTCTTTTTTTTTTTTTTTCCTATGTTTCTTAATAAGGGGAAGTGTGATCACGCACCAAAGGACAGTTGTGGGTTCACTCGTTTGGTCGGGGTTGGTCTTTCTTGACCCTCAATGTGCGTGTGGACAAGAAAATAAAAAGAGAATAAAGGAAGCCCAAAATGTTTAAAGATGTCTTGAGGAATCTAAAACCTAATAAATTGTTTTAGCAGGTGAGTTTTCCAATAGAACAGGTGAGAGGCTGAGAAATTACATACACAGGGTTTCTTTGAGCCACGTGTCATGAAGAATCCTGAGCAAGTGTGGCCTACGTGTGCCAGACGTTGATTTCCCCTCCACATAAGAGAGGTCATGGTGGAGTGGAGCTGTTTGGTGGCTCTGTATATTAGTCAGGGATCTGTCTGTCATGCCCAGGCCTGTCCCCGTCCTCCTGATCCTTAAGCTCCAGCCACTTTGGCCAAGGTCTAGGAAGAAAGAGTGACATGGCGGCCCCACCTTAAAGTAATTCCCACATCTGATTGCATCTGATCAGCTAAAACATCCATATGTGGCCTTGTGTAAGGCAAGGGAGGCTAGGATTGTCTTCTGTTTGGGCTATCATGTGGATTTTTTTATTTTGAGCGAAGGGAAGAATGGCTATTTTTGTCTGCCACAAAGGCCAATCTATAAAAATCGAATATACAGAATAGATGAGAGGAGGGTAATGCACTTTATACATGATATTTGGTTTTACCTCCATGGCTTAAGGAACATGGTTCAGCATCGGAGGCCTTCCACAGCAGTGCCTTAACCTAGCAATCCAGACTTTTCTCCACAGCACATGGGAGCAGCTCAAACTCCTGCTAAGCTAGTAATCCCTCAGTTCTGAGCCTCTGCTTACATTGTCCCCACACACTAGGGACTGGGTGAAGCCACTGTGTTCAATGCATTGGCAAAGAAAGAGCAATCCCCAGGAGGGAAGCTTGTGCACACACACACACCCACACACACACACGCACACACATGCATGCATGCACCCAAATGTAAATGGCTCTGCCAGAAGGGGAGTCCACTGTGCACAGATTAGAGATGGGATGAAGACCAGTGGACTGGAAACACAGCAGGTGGACAAACAGGGCTCATTAGCTGGTGCAATAGCTCCCCCAGCGAGAGAGGTTCTCGAGAGCTTGCCCCATCATGGGGAAGAGTGGTTCCCAGAGATGGCCTCACACACCAGCAAGGTAACAGGTCTCAGACCTCAGAGAAGGTCTCCAGCCTTTATGTGCATCCCAAATTCTTCGTATATGCATTTCTTTGACCATGGAAGTCTCATGTGTTTGCAAACACATAAAAGGAACCGTCACTCTTAGTGCAGGGGCTTTTACTGGGTTCCAAATGTCTCTCACAGGATTTCATGATGTCAGTTCTCCAAGTTA
This sequence comes from Herpailurus yagouaroundi, assembly GCF_014898765.1. Taxonomy (NCBI): domain Eukaryota; kingdom Metazoa; phylum Chordata; class Mammalia; order Carnivora; family Felidae; genus Herpailurus; species Herpailurus yagouaroundi. The sequence goes on along the minus strand of NW_024412441.1, from coordinate 25,428,969 downwards.
TATTGATAAGGGTAGGCAGGTGTATGTGTGCCTGCGTTTAAAGGAGGGAACACAGGGGCGCCTGGGTGGCGCAGTCGGTTAAGCGTCCGACTTCAGCCAGGTCACGATCTCGCGGTCCGTGAGTTCGAGCCCCGCGTCAGGCTCTGGGCTGATGGCTCAGAGCCTGGAGCCTGTTTCCGATTCTGTGTCTCCCTCTCTCTCTGCCCCTCCCCCGTTCATGCTCTGTCTCTCTCTGTCCCCAAAATAAATAAAACGTTGAAAAAAAAAATAAAAATAAATATTATAAAAAAAAAAAAAAGGAGGGAACACAGACTTCACGTTCAACAGATATTCAAAGAAGTCTATGCCCCTGTTGATATTGTGATTTATAATAAGAAATCTATATTTGGTCTTGGTCCACATTCCTGGCACACAACTTCTAAATCCCTTAGGATCTCCTGCGATGAAAGCTAGAAAAATCTTTTGTTATGTTAATGAAACGACCTTTGGAAAGCCCCTAGGGTGGGGGGGGGGGAGGTTGTCAGGGGAGCCAACCACATGATCAGAGGATTGGAACGTTTAGCCCCCACCCTGCCCTTCCATACGCAGCATTCAGGGAGCAGAGAGGGGCTGGAGATTAAATTTCATCACCGGCAGCCCATGATTTAATCAGTTGTGCCTATGTGATGAAGCCCCTGTAAGAAAACCCAAAAAAGGCGGAGTCAGGAAAGCTTCTGGGTTGGTAAACAAGTGGCGATTCAGAGTGGTATGCTTGGAGAACAAGAGAGCACCATGCCACTCCCCAAATACCTTGCCCCACGCTTCTCTTCCATCTGGCTGTTCCAGAGTTATATCCTTTTATGATAAGCCAGTGATCTAGTAAATAAGATGTTTCTCTGAGTTCTGTGAGCTGCTGTATCGAGTTTGTTGAACCTGAGGAGGGGGTCACCGCAGCCTCTGATCTATAGCCTCTGATCTACCCCCAGACTTGTCATTGGCATCTGAAGAACGTGGGGAGCAGTCTTGTAGGTCTGAGGCCTTAACCTGTGGGATCTGATGCTGTCTCCAGATAGATAGTGTCAGAATCGGGTTAAATTGTAAGATGCCCAGCTGTTGTCACAGAGAATGGCTGGGTGGGGGGAAAGAAAACGACACCTTGGTATTGGGTGCAGAGGCCAGGCAGCAAGCAGGTCCTGGCCGCCTTGCTCAGTGGAAGGGAAAGCCATCGGGAGTGAGGTTCCAGGTACAGTGCTATGCAGCCACGGGCTCAGCCATGCTGCCACCACCAGCACACGGTACCACCAAGGACAAATGCACAGAATTCTGCAGGGTTGAATGAGGGTGGTTTTGGGGGGTATTCATTCTGCCCTTAGCAGAGATAACCTCAGGCCTCTTAGCATAGAGCTGAGGGAGGGGGAGGAGGGAGGAGTAAAATAACTTAGCCAAATGGGTTTTTTGTGTGTGTGTGTGTATTTATTTATTTAGAGATAGAGAAGGGGAGGAATAGAGAGAGAGAGAGAGAGGGAGGGGGAGAGAGAATCCCAGGTAGGCTCTGCGAGGGGGCTCGAACTCATGGACCATGAGATCTTGACCTCAGCTGAAATCAAGAGTGGGACGCTTCACTGACTGAGCCACCCAGGTGCCCCAACTTAGCAAAATGTTTTAAACAATGGTCACATTAAAAACCCTCCTCATTTGTTGTCATCGAGCTGGCCCTTACTATATACGTGGGACCTAGATTTAAGTGTACTGCTTTTTATAAGCTGTTAACCATGTGAAATGACTCGGGGTGAATTTACAGTTGAATAAAAGCTAATAGTTCGAGCACTATTTCATATTTCGGTTATATGGAAAATTTTCAATAGCCAGGAGTTCTGGAGGGGAGGAAAGCCTGGGCCTGCATGAGATGACGTTAAACACGCTTTAACTTTTACTGACATGATATCCACATAGCATGGATAACACCAATGAGCGCTGTGTGTTTTCAGACAACACATATGACCCAGGACTTTATTAAGATACATTAACTGCACAATAGGAAATCCACTCTCCTGTCAATGGGACGGCTTCGTTCAAATTTCCACTGTCCGGCAAAGGGTCTAAGAGCTACCCTGAATAGATCATGGGGATTGAAAATAGAAAAAGATTTGTTGACTTACAAGACATGACATTAGATTTATGTGTCATTCGTGTGGCCCTTTGTAAGTACTTCGTGAGCACCGATCTCGAGGAAAATTATCTAAAACATGGAACTAAGGAATGGGGACACCGTGTTCTTTTAACGTCACTCTGGGGCAATTAGCAGGCCTACCCAAGGAGTATCTGAGCCTCCAGGATCAGAAACCTGTTTTTGCTGTGGCTACACACCCAGTAAGAGCTCAGGCACTATGAAATTACTTGTTGATTTCTGTCCACTGTTCAATTGTCCTGTAGTACATTAACCAGTGATCTATCTAAACTAACAATCTGACGCCGGCGTTCTGGTTTTCAAAATTCCTGCAAGTACCCACCCAACTCCTTAAATTACTTTCTGAACCAGCATTGTTATTATATGTCCTCCCTTATTAATGATTTAGCAGATCTTTCCCTTATTAATGATTTAATAGACTGGGATGGCATCATATTTTTGACTATCTGAGAGTTGTTCTCTGTGCTATGAAAGGCATACAGGAATAGAAATGATGACTCCTGCCCTCCAAGCCCGTCCACAGGGAGAGGGTAGAGAAAGTACAGTAGGAAATCAAAACAGAAGATGGAATTAGAGCCAGAAACTTGGGGAAATCTTTACAAAACCCCGGGGATGCTTTGGAAGAGCCTGCACAGTCAGGAGAAGTGGCGAGCTGTGACCGCCCTGTCCTTTGGGGACACCGCACTGTATCCCTCTTGTTTCGTCACTTCACTTTTGTTTTCCTTCACTGTTTTAAGTCCCAGAGGCTCCCCTTCTCCTTACCCTCACCCTTCTGGTCCTATAGAAGGGAAAGGGTTAGGGGAGGTAGGCGGGAGGCATCGGCACAGCAAAGAGACTGGGCAGGGGGCATATGCTCCTTTTCAGGGCAGATTACCTGATGTGCTGTGGGCCAGGGTTCATTTTAAGGGACAAAGCTCTGGGGTATCAGAGGATGGGGAGAGAGGCCAGGGTGTCAGGCGATCTGCGTTTACTTCAAATGGTTTCACGGTCTTGGCCATTCCCTCTAATAGGCAATCTAGAATAGTGTCGGTATTTATGTGGCGCTTACGCAGCTGGTGTAATGCGGCCGACATCTCTATCCCCAGGCAGCCAAGCTGTCTAAAGACACTGGCCTGATCCTTCCGATTAAGGGAGCGGAAATCACTCTCCCAGGGCACAGGGGCGACCGGAGCCCTCCCCCCGCAAAAAGGAGCTTGCTCAGAGGTCCCTGCCAGCCCCGCCAGGTCAATGCGGCGCCCCAACGCGGGTGACGCCTTTCCGCCTCACAATCCAGCCAGGCTCATTATCTATCTGATCAAAAGTCGGGTCCCTGAGCGCGGCACAGAGGCCCGAGATTATTCAGCGGCGGTGCCCAGTAAACACTCCATAACAGGAGGGGACAAGCTCAGTGTGCACCCTCCTAGTGACACTCGGGACGCGCCATTGCGGTCCCAGGCCTCCGAGGGGTGTTTCAGAAGGAGTTCTGCTCAGGAAGGGAAGTGGATTCTGGTCAGAAGCCCCAAACGTGCTCTTGATTCGCATCCCCAGCAGCAAGCAGGAAGAGCTTTATTCAATGCAGCCGACGAGTGACTGTGAGAAGCTCTTCATGAGCCTGGTCTCCGAAGGCCCTTTCCCTGACCTCAGGGGTCTCTTTCGTGGCTCACCTCCTCTCCTTTTCCTGGACGCAGAGATAAGCGGTCCCAGGCAGTGTCGGGAGACACAGGAGGAGCAAGTCGCATGGTAGCTGTGTCTCTGAGAAGCTGGCAGTCCGGCCGTGGGGACTACCAGGCTCAGGCAACAAGCACCTGCAGACAGCAGTGTGCTCAGAGCACCCCGCATACACGCTTCCAGTGTGGCGAGGACGTGAGGGGTGAAACCCTTAGAAAGCAGTTACCCGCGGGGTCCAGGCTTCCAGCACATCACGCGAAGGACGCGCTAGAGCCAAGAGGCTATTTCAGAAGAATTGATGTCTGTTACTTGGGTGTGTCACCCTCCGTGAGGAGGACAGAGATAGAGACCACCGCTTCCCTTCTTTAAAACCTCCCGTAGCCAAAGCCGTCGGGCTCTGCCCCTGTCCATCATCCTTACAGGTGTCAGTGCACACCGGGCCGCTACCTTCAAAGCAGAGGCAGGAAGTGGGAGGGGTCCCCACTATGGATGTCGGATGGCTCCATTAATTCGCCAGCAGACCCCAGTCAGGACCCTGCATCCTCCCCCCACATAGGATATTCTTCCAGAATTCCCAGAAGGATCACACTCCAGGTCCGCAGAGCAGCAACTGACTTCACAGTCCTTTCCTGGCGGCCCTCCCTTCTCTCTTTTCCTTTCCCTCTGTCATCATATGTGAAGTACGCTTGTGCTCAGGTCCGTCTGGGACAGAACGAAGCCCAGATATCCCAGGCCCCGTGGGAAACTCCTCTCAGGGAAAGCCAGCTTCCTTCTGCAAGCCTGCAAGGGGAAAAAGAAGGCAGAGAACATTCATATTTCCATTATTTTGGTCTTTTCACATAAGCTATCGCGTGAATCAAAGCCGGGGATCGAGTAGGGCCACCTTCTAGAGGCGAATTAGGAGTTGAATTTTTAAAAAAAAAAATTTTTTTTTCAACGTTTATTTATTTTTGGGACAGAGAGAGACAGAGCATGAACGGGGGAAGGGCAGAGAGAGAGAGGGAGACACAGAATCGGAAACAGGCTCCAGGCTCCGAGCCATCAGCCCAGAGCCCGACGGGGGGCTCGAACTCACGGACCGCGAGATCGTGACCTGAGCTGAAGTCGGACGCTTAACCGACTGCGCCACCCAGGCGCCCCAAGTTGAATTTTGACAAACAGTTATAATCGTTAATATCTAGGAGGGATCTCTTGCTATGCCTGGTCGGGGCTCAGCTGCCAGAATCCAAATCTTCTGCTCTTTTCCTCTGCTGCCCCAAGTGGGTGAGCCAGGGTGGGAGGAGGGAGCTGGGTATGGGGGGGGGGGCTCCCCGGGGCTGGGAGGCACAGGACTGACAGGATGCCATGCTTGTGAACCGGGAAGAAGCCCGTGCTTCGTTCAAGCAGGAAAAGGGCTTTTCTAATCTCTGCTCCCTCAGAGGAAGCGATATTTAGTGGGCACTTGTACGAAAGCACCAACAGCATCCTCCTTTTTATCGTTGGAAATGAAAGCAAGGCCTCAGAGGCCTGTCTGAATTCTCCATCTGTGCCTCCGGTCCCAGCAGATCTTCACTGCGGAGATCCAGAAACGCGGGTTCTGTCCTGGTGTCTTAGCTTCTGAGCTTCTGTCTGTCTGTCCATTGTTTGTGTCTCCATCCCTTCCTTTTCCTTCTGCCCTTTTGTCATCGCCTCTCTTCTTCTGTTCTATTTCTTTCGTCTCTTACTTTTTAAAAAAAAATTGGTTTAATGTTTCTTTTTGAGAGATAGAGACAGAGCGTGAATGGGGGAGGGGCAGAGAGCAAGAGAGGGAGACACAGAAGCCGAAGCCGGCGCCAGACTCTGAGCTGTCAGCACAGAGGCCAACATGGGGCTCGAACTTGGGAATGGCGAGACCATGACCTGAGCTGAAGTCGAACGCTTAACCGACTGAGCCACCCAGGCGCCCCTTTCTTCTCTTTTTTTTTTTTTTACAAATACTTCTTAGCTGTCTACTCTCTGTGGGGTACTGTGTTCAAAAGGACAAGGCATCTGGCAAATAGCTGTTGGGAAGTTTTGGGGGAGAAGTTGGGAGCCATGGCTCCTTGCTGAGCCTGTCACACGGAGTTCTGTCGTGTGATGAGGCCCTGGGGAAGCCACCTCCTGCAGACGAAGCTAGAATGAGCCCAACTGATAAGCCACTTGAATTATTAATTTCCGTGGGTGAGGTGCTGATCAGGATAATGGGTATCCATCACTGGATTCTGGGAGGAGATCAAACCAAGATAAAGAAACTTGGCTATTCTTAAAATGATATCAACTCTTAAAGAAACCAGATAGCCCTAAAGTGACCTTTCTTTTCAACCAGATTGCTCTTCATTCTAAGGCTTGTTTTGTTGGGAAAGCAGTAACAAACGCCAAGAATCTGGGCTTCCCCCAGGCAGATCTGTTGAGCCTGTCCCCCACCCTACCCCGTACATCCCCACAGGGTTGGGCGGGTGCTGAGAACCCCTCTTCTGTGAAATCTGCCTGATTCTCAAGGCCCCACCATCATCTCAATATTTAGTACATGGAGGCAATTTCTGAAACACATGGCCTCCACAGGGCAGTGGCCTAATTACAATCAAGTTTTCTTTCTCACATGAGTCACAGTCGGATGCAGGGTGGTGGTAATGGGGACCAAGGTAGGGCAGTCCTCTGCTCCATGCACCCCTGCAGAAACAGAAACCCAGGCTCCTACCAGCTGTGGCTCCCCCTCCTGACCAGACTCCAGTCAAGAGGCCGCCCACAACTGCTAGGGAGCAGGGACCACTAAGGAGGAGAGTGACATGGCCCTGGGTGAGCATTGTGCTTGGTGACAATGACCTTGGGCTACCTTAAACCGTGAGCCCTAAGGGCCATTAGAAGTTCATCCACTCTCACGTCATCTGAACTGGAAGGAAGGAGGAAAGATTATCCCTTTTGTGTCATAGACACAAGTCCTCTTGCCTAACCAGGTATATCCAGAAGCCAAGGTCACGGTCATGGCAACAAGAACTGGAACTCCAATCCCAATCCCTAGCTCCCTGTGTTACACACACACGTGAACTCCTGGCATGATGCTGCCTCCATCCCGCCAAGAACTGAGACGTGGGCTGTCAGACTCCATTAGTTAACTCACTTCTCGTTTGGGCCAGAAGGCTTTCACTAAACAAACTCTACTCTCCCATGGAACAAATGGCTGCACTTTCCCATTTGGAAATGCATTTTTGTTAAACTTCCTTTTTATAGAAAGACTGAAAGCCCTACTGTATCCCAAAATGGCTCAGCAGAGGGTGTTACGATATAAACGTCGTCTTCCTCTCAAATTGACAGAGGCTCATTATCTTCAAATTGCTTCAAGCGCCACCAAGATTAGCAATCTTCGGGAGTCTATGTTGATTCTGATGTCGCCTCTGAAGTTCCAAGAGGCCCCGTGGCCTCCAGATCTGTAGGGTCCCTGGGAGCCTCTAATCAGCTACCATCAGCTGCCTGACCTACTTGGAATTGGGAGCAGTGAAAACTGGGTATAGTCTTGTAGAAATCGGCACTGGATTATAGGATTAGCAGGCGCTGCTGGAGGCAAGGGGACTTTGGCTGTAATTGACACCAGGGCAGGTGTTTCAGGCTTTTGTCAAAGAACAATACAGCCAAGGAACCACGAGTGGGGTCAAAGAGGCATTTCGCCGTTTGAAGACTCAAAATGAGGCTAATTGTAGAGAAAAGGCAAGGCAATAAAAAGGAGAGGGGTTGACTTCAGGAGAGGAGGTCAGAGGGAGGAAAGTTGGTTTGAAAGCAAGATCAGACATCAGAGGAGGGACTGATAGAGGCCAAGGCTGTGCTTCTCTGACGCTGTTAGTCCCTGGGGCTGGGAGCCCGCCGCATAGCCACATAGCCGGCCTGAGATCATTTCTTCCTTGATAAAGCTCAGAATACCAGGAGGATCAGAATCACAACAGTATCACTGTTCTGTGCTGTCTCTTCAGATCAGAACCATTCTGGCTCTCGTGTCCTTCCGATGACTGTCCCTGTGTTTCTAATGACGGCTGCACACTTGTTTCTATACCGTCTAACATGTAACCAGGAACAAATGCATCTCCAAGGCTTTGTTCAGCCTGACTTTTGGTTCATCCAGGGGAATTGGCATATGGAGATGTGTATTAGTATATTAGTCGAGGTTTTCCAGAGAGACAGAACCAGTAGCATATATGCTAATAAAGTATCCATCTATCTATAAATGTGAATGAATTCTCAGGCTCCACTCCAGACTTGCTGCATCAGATGCTCTGGAGGAGGCCTGGAAATTTGTGTGTGGGGGGGTTTGTGTTTTTGGTTTTAATGTTTATTTTTTGAGAGAGAGAGTGCAAGCAGGGCAGGGTCAGAGAGAGGGGGACAGAGGATCCAAAGTGGGCTGTGCGCTGACAGCAGCGAGCAGGGGGCTCAAACCTACGATCGCGAAACCATAACCGGAGCCGAAGGCGGACCCTCAACCGAATGAACCGCCCAGGTGCCCCCTGGAAATGTGTGTTTTAATCATTCCTCAGGTGATTGTGGTGCTCGAGAGAGTTTGGCAATCACTGGCATGGGAACTGAAAGGCTGAATTCTTCAAATACTTCCAGTGTGTCTTCCTGACTGTTGGTGCATTACATGATAGTATCACACACTTCTCTGCCCAGCTTTGTGCAATTTGTTGAGGGCTTCCATATGCATTTGATCCTCACAATGGCTCTGTAAAATAAAGACAATCTTTGCAAATGAAGAAGTAAAAATAAAATGACCTGGTTATTCCTACCACTATAATGCATCCTAATACAACCATCTCCTTCCTTTCTCCGTCCCTTTCTTATCATAACCTTCCCTCCCTCCCTCCCACCCCTCAGTCACAGTGCTATGAAGCTCAGATTCCCTTTCGGGAAGAAAGGTCATATTCTCCCAGATGCCAGAAGACTGTCCTTGGCTGTCAGCCCTCTTTGGGGCCCATTTTCCCTGGAGACAGCCTCTTTGCCCAAGGTCACATCTCCTTCTCAGAGGCGGCCCACATCCAGTGAGTGATTCATGTGAAGATACTATAGTCTGGCCCAGCTCCATCCCCCCCAGTAAAGGGCCATCTTGCTAGAAGCTCCTGGTGGGTGGCAGTTCGACCTTTGTCCCCTCCCTTCAACAGATGTTGATCCTCGTACATGCCCTCACGGGTGTCCTGCGTTCCATTCGCTACCTCCGAGCGGGCCTCCCAGGGAACCCACGCTGGGACACTTGTAATGACAGACCATTGTATTGTTAACTGCTAGTCTGACACTCCTTACTCGTACTTGCACACGCACTAAACATTCTCTAGAAATTTGAGCACTGCTCAGCAGACACCGAGGCAACATGGATGGAGAAATATCTCTTCAATGCTTACTCCAAAACAAAAGTGGGTCATGCAAAGTCTCTCTTCAGCAGAGGCACTTGCGCTCTCTACCTATCTATCTATCTTGAATGTGTTTTCAGGTTGCCCTTCACACATCCTTTCGGCACGCAAGGCTTTTGCTTCCCCTCGAAAATCTTTCTTTGACCTTTGGAAGCGTTCAGTTTTCTGACGGGCCAAGACTTGCCTTGTTCCAGCATTTCACACAACACGCCTAGAGCATGACACAGCACAAACCTTTCCAGCTACCTATTATTAAGCTGTCCATCTGGAAACTCGGGGATCCCTCCATGCCATCGGTCTCCTTTTCCACGGACCACGTATCGTCCTTCCAGAAGCACACAGAAGTTGCTGCCTCCGGCACAGAGAAGCCAACAATGTCTTGTTCCCCCCCTCCACCCCGACAAAAAAAAGAAAGCTTTAAGACTTGACACCCTTGGCACCAACCTGACAGATAGTTTTTCCTTTTTTTTCTGGAAAATAGATGAACTATTGTCTCCATGAAGCAAGTACTAATAAGCATGGCTATAGTGTTGCCTTTCCTTTTCCTGAAACTCATCATTTATTGATGGAGGGGCAGGCCCGTTAGAGACCAGCAGGTTAACTGTGAAGCCCAAAGTGATGGCACCGAGAGCAAAAGGAAATGAGTCGTGACTGTCTACACCTGCAAAGTGCTTTTACACTGTGGGAAGGCAAGACCTGCTGCCCACAGGATCCAGGACTGGCGTTGACCTTGGAAGCAAAACATGGCTTTACAAGTGTCAGCAGAGGTGGTCCTTCCTCTGCCAAAAAGAAGCAGAATCCTTAGTCTTCGGACTGGCTGCTCCCTTTACAGATGATGAGAACCAGAGGTCTAGCGCCCCCGCTTCCCGCCCCCAACATCACAGAGACTTTGCAATCCAGGCTTCCGTTTTTGTTTTTCCCCCTCCTCCACAATTATTCTTAGCCAATTAGGCCTACATTGCTTATCTGGCAATGTTTTTCTGAAATTCAAAATTTTTGGTTTCAGAGCTAACGGAATTGTTTGAAAAAAATTATCGGGTGAACATCAAGGTTTTCTCCCACTACCCAGGTAACTTTTCATCGATGGGTTATTTCAAAAGATTTCAATTTAATTTCAAAGCATTTAAAAAATTTCCTAGTGATTTACCTTTAAAATTGTAAATATATTATTTTTTAAATTGCGATAAGATGTACAACACGAAATTTACCACTTCATTGATTTTATGTGTACAGCTCAGGGTATCTGGTACATTCACATGGTCGTACAGCCATCGCTGCCACACAGGTAATGTTCTCCAGAGCTTTTTCACCTTCCCAAACTCAAACTCTATGCCATTAAAAACTCTCATTCCTCCTCCTCCCTCCCCTGGTGACCATGTTCTACTTTCTGCCTCTAGAAACTTGACTACCCTGAGTCCCTCATTTAAATGGAACCCTACGATATTTTGTTCTCTGTATCTAGCTGATTTCACTCAGCGTAATGTTTTATATTTTTAAAATTTTTTTTAAATGTTTATTTTTGACAGAAAGAGAGCCAGAGCATGAACAGGGCAGGGGCAGAGAGAGAGGGAGACACAGAATCTGAAGCAGGCTCCAGACTCTAAGCTGTCAGCACAGAGCCCATCGCAGGGTCTGAATTCACAGTCCGCGAGATCATGACCTGGGCCGAAGTTGGACGTCCAACTGACTAAGTCACCCAGATGCCCCTCGCTGAGTGTAATGTTTTGAAGGTTCATCCATGTTGTAGCTCGTGTCGGCATTCCACTCCTTTGTAAGGCTGAATATATTCCCTTGTGCGTCTGTCTCCCATTTTGCTTGTCCATTCATCCATGCGTGGAGACTTGGGTGACTTCCACCTTCTGGCTCTTAAGAATAATGTTGCTGTGGGGCGCCTGGGTGGCGCAGTTGGTTAAGCGTCCGACTTCAGCCAGGTCACGATCTCGCGGTCCGTGAGTTCGAGCCCCGCGTCAGGCTCTGGGCCGATGGCTCGGAGCCTGGAGCCTGTTTCTCATTCTGTGTCTCCCTCTCTCTCTGCCCCTCCCCCGTTCATGCTCTGTCTCTCTCTGTCCCAAAAATAAATAAAAAATGTTGAAAAAAAAAATTAAAAAAAAAAAAAGAATAATGTTGCTGTGAAAAAGAGGGTACAAATATGTCCATGAGTTTAAATATGATTTTTAATAATTAAAACTTAGTTTTAGAAAAACAAACTTACATTTGCTGCTGATGAAGCTTCCTTCATTTGAACCAGGCTCTCACAATTTTACGGTCTGTTCCTATTATATTTTGGCTGCTTGCGTATATTTACAAACACAGGCTATGGCTCTTTTTTTTTTTTTTTTTTTTAATCTGGTTAGCCAGTGTGCATAAAGATAAAGTGGGCGCTGGCTGAGAAGTGGTACAACTCTCCTAGAATGTCTTCCCCAGAATAGGACTTGCTTCGTTCCTTGCTGTATTTCTACTGCCTAACAGAAGAGCCTCTCAATTCATACTTGTGGATGAATGAAGGAGTTACATATTTTTCAACAATTTATTGTATTGATCTACTCATTTTTAACACATTAATTTTTTTTTTAATTTTTTTAATTTTATTTTTGAGAGAGAGAGAGAGAGCATGAGCAGGGGAGGGGCTGAGAGAGGGAGACACAGAATCCAAAGCAGGTTCCAGGCTCTGAGCTGTCAGCACAGAGCCTGACGTGAGGCTTGAACTCACAAACTGTGAGATCATGACCTGAGCCAACGTCAGACACTTAACTGACTGAGCCACCGAGGCGCCCCTTAACACATTAATTTTTAAGCAAACTTTCCTACAATGTATATCCAGCTATAGAGATCATTTTCTGTCATAATCATCACTAGATGGGATCAAGAAGAAATCCTTCCAGAGCTGTTAGTTTGTGACTAAATAGGTAAAGACAACTCCTTGAGAATAGAGATATCTCCCACTCCGAATGGTGTTTGGTTCTCAAAGCACCTATTTTTTTGCCCCAATAACTTAGATACCTTGTTAGCTGTATCGGAGTTGTTTAAGAATATAAACTCTGATCTCTTAACTACACCTCAAGTTTGCAACTCTCCAGAAGACTGTCGAACATGGATGGATCAGCAGACTATGATTATAATAATGCTGCGTAACAAACGAGCACACATCACGCAGCATACAGAAGTAAGCACTTAATTAGCTCATGAACCTTAAGGATGGCCGGGGCTTGGCTGATCTAGGCTGGGTTTGGCTGGGCCAGTCTGCTTCCAGCCATGAGTCCAACACGACATGGCTTCTCATTGAGGTTTGGGCTCAGATCTGCTCCATGCATGTTCATTCTGAGATGACAGCAAAAGAAACAGTGCTTCTCATGGCCAGGCAGAGGCACAAGATAGCAAGTGGAAACAGCAAGGCCTCCTAAAGCCTAGGTTCAGAATTGGCACATTGTTATCGCTGCTTCAATCTACCAGCTAAAGCAAGTCCCATGGCCAAAGGGAGGGGAATATGTTCTACATTTTAGGGGGAAAACTATAAAGTCACATGTCAAAGATCTGGGTGCAGAAAGGGTTGAAGAATGAGAGCCACTAATGCAACCTTCCTAACCCGGCTATGGAAAGACAGTCAAGAACAATTCAGCCTCTCCAAAGGAGGCAAACGACGTGCCAACAACCTAGCATTTCAGCATTCAGATATAATCATAAAGCACCTACAGTGAAAGCTCAAGCAGGACTCGGCTCGAATCTGCTGGCAGAACAGAAAAGTAAGAACTGCACTACTTCCTCCTTTGAGTTATTAACATGCCAGGCCTCATGGCAGCAGCTGAGAAAATGAGGCTCCTGCCCTCTCTACTCAGGCAGCAATCGTCACTCTGCGTCAGATTCTTTCCAAAACAGTTCTCTGACTATTGCTAAAGTAAACCTTGCTCTCTCCTACGAGAAAAAAAAAAAAAAAGGAATGCCTTGCCTGTGATCCCCTGCGTGCAAGGATAATTAGTGTCAGATGCCATTTTGATACCGTTGCTCCCCCAGCAGCTGGCAGTGAACACGTGAGATCAGCTCAAAAGCAAACAGCAAGGTCCCTTCTAGCTGCTGGCCCCGGAAATCAGGTCTGATGCCAGGTAATCAGAGTAACATTTCTCTAGGCTCCTCTAACTGAGGCAAGGCAGTTACCATTAAAAACTTGACACACTGGAACAAAGTCTCAGCGGTGAGGCTGTGCTCCTTTCAGACGCCCCAAGTTCTCATGAACATTTCGGACCACGCTGAGGTCCACAACAGGCAGGCCTGCAAGGGGGGACTGGGTTGGCCCGATTCTACCTGATGTCCGGTTCCTTTAACAACAGGAAGTGTCAGGGACAGAGAAGACAGGAGAAACCAAGGGCTCTCCTGCATAGCTGGCCTGTTTCTGAATGACTCAGTTGTGGGTATTTTTCTCATCATGAAAGCCGTCCGCAGAGTTCCTTCTCTTTCATAAAGTGATTTCTTTTGTGGAGCTGACTCAGGGAAGCTGGGCTCCTCCGGGAAGCAGAGTTTATGTGAAAGAAGAGATGATTGAGGTTGGTAGTGACATGGTCAAAATGGACATCGGGGAAAAAAACAGGCAGAGGGGCCTGTGGATTGGTCTAGAAATGGTTAGAAAGAAAATGTACTTACTAAATGTACTCACATTGCCAGTCCCCTGTGGTGCAGATTATAGAGAGACTTTTCCATTCTTCAAAGCTGTGTTACTGAAGACTGATAAATACTGACAAATGAGTCAGGCATATGGTGGGTGTTCAATCGATGTCCTGGATTGAATGAAGCCTGGTGACACTGCGAAGGAGAGAATATGGTGTGCAGGGATTAGAGTTCCCTTTGAGGGAGAGATTTAGACACCTCATCTCTCTCAAGTTTAGGCATGGAAGTGGAGGCCATAGCAGGTCACCTTGACTGGCACAGGTGTTCTTGGGTTCATGAAGAACTTGCATGAATCGTCTTAGTTATGCAGAATTTCTTACATTCAAGATCTTGCTAACTGCATCTTCCTGGTATCTTTTCATGTGTCCCCCTTTCTCTTGCATTTCCAGTAACGGGTAGAACAATGGGCCTGATTAGATTCTGACTCAATTCTTCGGCAGAATTCTTCGTGGATGGTGCTGTGTATTTCACATCGCATCTTATGAAGAGGTTACTGCACTACTGGTCATGTCAGTGTTGACCAATGGGCTGTCAGCCTGCCTCACCTAATAAGAAGTTACTCATTCATCCTTCATCTAAGTGTTCTAGCATCTACTGGGGATTGTTGGCTAGATCCATTATTTCACGTAGGATAACGCATCTCTTCTGAACTGGCCCCAACTCAGGGCCATGATCCCTAATTCTATCAAGTTCTCCCAAGTTTATGGGTATCTTCAGGCAGGGCTGGGGCTGGGGAGGGACAAAAACAACTAAGGACAGCTGAACAGTAGGAGGCCTTTATGATTGATGATATTCCTTTCCAGTTGTTGTGCAGAGGATCTTCTTAAAGTCCAGTAGCTTCCATAAGCAATGAGGCCCAGTGTCCCTACTGCTATTGTAAATGCAGGAAGACACTTCAATGACTCCTGATACCTCCTGTCCCACCTGGCTACAGGGTCAGCCTCTGAAGTAGCCATCTCACGTTGGTTGCATTGGATGTAACATCACACTAGCCAGTGCAATGGAGAATGCCAGCTGGTTTATTGTTTATTGTTCTTGACCTGGACTCAGATAGCCAGGTTATACACCTCCATAAGCTAGTCTTCTGGGTAATTTTACTTGAAGATTTTACTTGACTCCCTGGTCCATGCTCCCAAACTTGGTATTCTCAATAGAAAAGCAGTTCTGGGGGCATCTAGGTGGCTCAGTTGGTTAAATGTCTGACTCTTGGTTTCGGCTCAGGTCATGATCTCATGGTTTGTGAGATCCAGCCCCATGTTGGGCTCTGCACTGACAGCCTGCTTGCAGTCTTTCTCTCTCTCTCTCTCTCTCTCTCTCTCTCTCTCTCTGCTCCTCCTCCGCGTTCACTTTCTTTCTCTTTCTCTCTCTCTCAAAATAAATTAATTAAAAAAAAAAAAAAAAAGAAAGGCAATTCTGGATGTATCACCTCACCATACCCTCTGGAGTTTATTGCTATAGCAGATGACCCCAAGTGAAAACTGTGAACTTTATCAGTTACTGTTCTTTTCATCTGTCTCATGTGTGTGGATTATATGTTAAGTTGGTTTAGGGGATAATGTGGTAAAAAAAAATTGAGCCCCAAATCTGAGTGGTTTGGCATTTAAAAAGTTTGCTTTTCCGATGTGGTGCACATCGGAAGTGGGCTGGTGGGGAGACTTGGCCCAGCAGTCATTCAGGGACCTAGGTTGACAGGAGCCCCACTATCTTAATCCTGCATCATCTGGAAGCTTGGTCTCTATGGCAAAGAGAGTTCTGGAGGTTCTTGAATGAGAATCAAAATCTTTGGCTGGAAGTAACTTAAGTCATTTCTGCTCTCAGTTCCTTGGCCAAAACTCATCACTGGTTCCAACTAGTCATTTAATCTTCCTGGTGGCTGGAATGAGAGGAGAACCACAGGTGGGTGGGGATGAAAAATACCCACCATTGAATGTTAGAGGTTCCTACAATAAGGCCCGCAGTCATTTGAAATTTATACACTGAGGTTTGTCAGATGTAACCGTTTCTGGGATTCCGCACATTCTTGTAGTTACTTGTTGGAAAAAATTTTCCTGGACTTTACTACTTACCAGACACGTGCTCCAAGCACTGGGACAAAGCAGCAAACAAAAAAGACAAATGCTTACATTCCCGGGGAGGAGACAGTGACCACAGCGACTCTCTGCCAGAAACGAGTATACAGTACTGTGTCGGGCAGTGACAGGTGCTGTGATTCAAAGTAAAGCAAAGACACATCTACAAAGGTATGAAGTTGGGTACCACTTCAGCACAGGCTTCTCTCGGGAGTGGATCTTTAAAAAGAGAACAGTGCAGAGAGGCCAGTCGTGGTGGGAGAGTGCGAATATGGAGGAAAGCCCATATACTGCCAGATGTGGGAGTAGAGGGAATGCGTTCAAGAACGGCACGTCATGGGCAGGGGATGGGCAAAATGAACGAAAGGGAGCAGGAGATACAGGCTTCCAGTTATGGAATCAATAAGTCACAGGGATGAAAAGCACAGCCTAGGGAGTATAGTCAATGGTACTGTAACAGCATTGTATGGTGACAGATGGCAGCTTTACTTGTGAGCATAGCATAAGGTGGTATAGACTTGTGGAATCTAAGGTAACATTGTGGATCAACTGTAATTCAAAGAAAGAAAGAAAGAAAGAAAAAGAGAGAGAGGGAGGAAGGAAGGAAGGAAGGAAGGAAGGAAGAAACAACATCAAGTCAGATGCTATGGTAAGCACAACAAAGAGGGAGGAACTATAGTGATAAGGTTGGAAGAAGTGGCCAAGGACCAGGTCACAGTGACCTTCGGAGCCCAGGGAGAATTTGGGGTTATATTTTAAGTTTGATGAGAAGCTATGAGAGGATTTGGGGGAGGGCAGTCACCTTATTTAGTTTGTACTTCTAAAAGATCCCCCTGATTTCCTGGGGGAAAACACATCGTAGGGGGACGGAGAGATTAGGTAGGAGGCTCCAGTGTGAGCACAGGAGACAGATGGCTCTGGTGGCCAAGACTTTGAGGGGAGCGGCTGGATTCGGGACATGTTTTCAAGGTACGGTCCAACAGGCCACGTGTCCCTAGAGGTCACTGATGTTCAGTCTCTCTGTGCCAGCACATTCAGACACCGAGAAGCTGTGTGATGTGATAAAAAGAGCAGGAGCCCTGGAGTCAGGCAGAGCTGTCTTTGCACTTCTGCTCTACCAGTTGCCAGCTCTCTTATCTTGGGGTGAGTTGCTTCAACTCAAGAGCCTGTGAATGGAGGTAATGATGCCCATCTCATGGGATTGTTGTGAGGGTTACAAGCAGAATATGAGAGGACTTCCGTGTTGCTTTACCATTTACTTTGGAATATTCCACTATGATAGTTTTAATCTACTCCTGATTAATATTTAAAATGCACTTGAGGGGCGCCTGGTGGCTCAGTCAGTTGAGCGTCTGACTCTTGATTTCGGCCCAGGTGATAATCTCACAGCTGTGAGATCGAGCCCCTTGTCTGACTCTGCACTGGGCATAGAGCCTGCTTAAGATTCTCTCTCTCCCTCCACCCCTCCCCCACTCATTCTCTGTCTCTCTCTTTCAAAACAAACAAATAAAATAAATAAATAAATAAGAATGGAATGGAATAGATGGAATGGAATGGAATGGAATGGAATGGAATAGAAGAATAGAATAGAATAGAATAGATGCATTTGAAAGACCCTAATCCAAACTCCACACTCCAGCAGAGGCTATGATCAGTACCTCCATTCTCAAAGTGTGTGCATTAAAGCTTTTTTAAAAATTCAAAAAATTAAATTTGAATTTAAAAATGCAACTTAAAGATTGAGAGATGTTAGAAATAATATTTCACTAGTTAAATCACTGGTGGCTAGAAAGAGCATAAGAACAAGGTGAGCCCAGCAGCCTAGCACTTTCTGGAATGAGGACTTCAACTCCTGTTGTTCCAGCCTCTGCCACTTAGTGGAGGATTCTGCTGCCCGATCTGATTCGAAGGTGAGAAGGTCCTACCTCTGAAATGTCACCACATCTGCCTTCAGGAAACCCTTCGTGCAAGGGGTTGCCAAAGGGCCCAGAGCACAGGGAACCTGGATTTTCCCGAACTTGCACAAAGTCCTCTGGGCTTTCTAATGAGGAACATTTCAGATGTCAGTCTGATACTTGCTGTCACTATAATCTTCCACCCAGTGGAAAGGAGGGGATGGGCTGATCTACAGGTACCCCTCTTCCTGCCATCTTTAATCATCAGGGGCTACATAGATCAACTGAAAACACCCGCCACAGTAAAAACACACCTTGACATTATGGACGGGCAGTTTGGCCGGGTCAGCTCGTCACAGGCGCTTAGCCCAGTGCCAGCATAAAGGAGGCCCTCAACAATAGTCCGTGTTTTTACTTTATAGGTGAGAAACTTGAGGCCTAGAGTTGTCGGTAAGTGGCAAAGCAGGGAAGAAGGCTGAACTCTGCTTGGTCCAGAAAGTTCAGTCTTATTCACCCTTTCCTCTACAGCCTCAGAGGAGACTGAGGCTCTTCGTGGGGCCCCTGAGCGCCAGACTAAGCCACCGACTTACTCTCAGCTTGCAGGTAATTGGGAGCCATCAGCAGGTGAGAAGTAACAACAGATGTGACAATTTATAAAATTACTCTGACAACAGACTGCAGGATACATTTCGGTGGATAGAAACTAGGGACATGGAAACCAGTGAAGATTCTCCTTAAATAGAAAACCAGACTTGAATGTGAATGATAGCAAGGGGCAAGCCTAATGACTGTGTGCCAGCCTACAGAGGAAGGGTAGCAGAATTTGGTGGCTGTCATGGAACAAAAAGCATGAGAGCCCCTGTCTTCTCACTGGAAGCTAATGGCAATACTAGGGAAGGGGACTCTTGCGCCCAGGGTCCAAGAAGCATAGGACGGGGAATACACCCCTTCTCGGCTAAGCTGTTCATTAGTTGGGTCACCCAAGCTTGAAGACATCTAGGAAGGTCTTACTCAGAAGCGTGATCCAATCAGGAAAAGAAAATGATGAGATAATGGGAAGATGGCATTGGGGGCTGTAAGTAGGAAGGTGCATGTGTCAGGGCGGAGGGAGTGTGTGTCGATCAAGTTGTGCGAGAGTGAGTGTGTGTCTATGAGTGTGCGTGTGTACATGTGTGAGTGTGTATGTTGGCTGGGGTGTCTGGACAGAAGGCTTGCTTCAAGTAGCAGGTACATGTCTGCATCCAGAAATGAATACCGCATACCATCTCTTTCGGTTATTGGGTAGCTGAACTTCCAAGAAAGGCATCTTGTAGTCGAGCCCCTCTGTTCCAAGTATGGAACTTTGCTGTCTACAAGAAAACAATGAAATCCTGGCATCTGCCTAGCATTATCGGGATTTGCCTTGCAAGTAGCCACACATTACTTGCCCGATCAATTAATGATTTGAGGCAGGCAAGGATAACGGGGTTAGGCTGCTCGATCTTGGCTTTCTGGTGTTCTTGGTCATGCAGCAAGGAGGGGCTGGGCAAGGCATCAAAGCTGGAGGTGGCCTGATGTGGGCTCTTTCAAAAGACCAGAAACTAGCTGCCAAATTATCGACAAGAGTCCTCGGCACAGGCAAGAGAAGCTTTACTTTTTATTTTTATTTATTTATTTATTTTGAGAGAGAGACAGAGAGGGAGAGAGAGCAAGCATGTGAGTGTGGGGAGGCAGAGGGCAAGGGAGAGAGAGAGAATCCTATGCCGGCTCCGCACTCAGCACAGAGCCTGATGCGGGGTTCAATCCCACGACCATGAGATCAGGACTTGACCCCAAAATCAAGAGTCAATGCTTAACCAAGTGAGCCACCCAGGCGCCCTCAAGGGAAGCTTTAGATGTTATTTTGAAAGGTTTGACAGGGCGCCTGGGTGGCTCAGTTGGTTAGGGGACTGAATTCGGCTCAGGTCATGATCTTGCAGTTTGTGAGTTCGAGCCCTGTGTCAGGCTCTGTGCCGACAGCTCAGAGCCTGGAGCCTATTTCAGATTCTAAGTCTCCTCCTCTCTCTACCCCTCCCCTGCTCATGCTCTATGTCTCTCTCTCTCTCAATAATAAATAAACGCTAAAAAAAAAAAAAAAGAAAGAAAGGTTTGACAAATGCCAATGACATCTTCAAGAGCTTAGCTTAGCCCCATGTTGGTGGGGGAGTGAGAGGTTTTTGTTTTTTGTTTTTTGTTTTAATTTTTTGTTGTTTTTTTTTTTTAAATACCAGGGAACTTCTGGTTGAGAGCAGCAGATGTGTTACTAAGAGTTACACTTAACCCATTTGTCATTTCCTGAGAACTTCTAAAGCTTTCTGCTTTTAGGTTGGAGAGACGCAACATACTGATCTCAAGAGGAAAATCTGATGCAGACTAGATTGAATCTAAGTTCATTCCAGTAACTAAGAGAGTCAAGGGCATTTTAAAATACATTTGCATCGCTAACTGCATAAACACCTTTTAATTGCCTTATTGTTTTTGAGCAGGCTTATTACATTTCTAATCCAGACTTCTTTCAAATAAAATATTATGATTTTTAAGGTTTTCTGTCTTTTATCTTCTGAAAAGGATCTTTATTCCATCAACTGGAGCTTGGGGTGCAAATTTTTTTCTCCCCTCCATGCTGATTGCGTTTCTGTAAGGTCATCAGAGAAAACCCCTGTTTCTGAAAGCCGCCTTCAAAGTGCTGACCCCGAGGGCGACAGTGTCGTCATAAGATCAAAGAATGCTCTGTCTGCAGTGGTATTTTTGCCAGCTGGGCAAAGCACAGGCCTGGGCATCGGGAGAGCGAGACTTTGGTCCCTGGGCCCTGGGCAGGTCTCCTTTACCCTAGATGTCTCTGCGCTCCTGTGCAAGCAAGGAAGGGGGTGGGCCAAAGGATCAGCCAGGACCATTTCAGCTGTGAAACTTACAAAATGTCTAGTTAGTGCCCACTACGGTTCTTAGACTTATGATACCACCTGTCCACCCTAACATCTTCGGTTTTCTTTTTATTTAAAACTATTTTTATTTATTTATTTATTTGTTTGTCTATTTATTTATTTATTTTGAGAGAGAGAGAGAGAGAGAGAGAGCGAGGGAGAGGCACAGAGAGAGGAGAGAGAGAATCCCAGTCTTCACTGTCAGTACGGAACCCAATGCGGGGCTCGATCTTATGAACCATAAGATCATGATCTGAGCTGAGACCTAAGCTGGACGCTTAACTGGCTGAGCCACCCAGGCGCCCCAACATCTTTGGTTTTCTTAATGGAACAGATTAGCTTGCATTGGTCAATTTGCAGGATAAGTTGAAAAATTGTTTTAATTATCCTAGGATCCCTAATTTTCCCTTACCTTCCCATTATGGGTCAACCATTCCTGAATTTATCTACAATTATTAAATTGGAAGGCAATAGCAGGTGCATCCATCCGGCTTTCACCTGATAGAGGGCAACCCCATAGGTGTGGTGACCTAGAGGCAAACGCACTGCCCCTTTGTTCTTTTTTTGCGCCTTGTTGGTCTCAGCATCTGTGCCCAAATTCTGGGTTACCAACCAGCCTCTTCTTCCCACAATGCAAGATGCTGTAATCTCTCTATATTCTCTCTTCCACCTCTTGGAATAGTGAAGTTTCAAATTGTTCTGCCAGCTTCACAGAGTGCTGTCACCTATCTGCCCCCAAGCTGCCTCCTTCTAGGCTCCAGAGTTCCCAGATTGGAGGGGCAGATGTGATTCCTGACCACCTCCCATCCTGGAAGGATTCAGAGGAGAATATGGGGTCTGGTGTTTCCGACAATGACACAGCAGTCATTCAATGAATATTCTAGAATAATGAATGAATGAAGTATAAGCACTCTCACCATTATGTCCCTTTCTCAGGCACCTTCCCAATCTCCTTAGCACATCTCCAAATCCAAGGAGTAAGTTATGACTGAGGTACTTCTATTGCCACCAAGTAAACCCATTCTTTCTCATTGTCCATGCTGTGTCCATGGTCAAAGTGAGGACAGGCCAATGTTGGGAGCTCTAGAATGTAAATGGATTGGAACCCCTCAGGCTGGAGCCCTCAGACTGAGTCGGTCAAAGCTAGTGCCTCCAGTCGTCCTAGTTTCCCGTTGAATAAGTCAGTGTGTGGAGAAATCTTGTCCTTCTATAGCTTCTTAAACGTTGCACACTGACCCTAGCCCCAGCGAAGCTGGTCATCCAGAGTTGCCTTGTATTTGAATTATTATCAGTCTTCCGAAATCTGCAGCCTTATTCTTGCATTTTTTTAAGGGTTCATGACCTTGACATTGCTTTTCAGTGACATTCCCATGGAACTTCAGAGATCAGAAGCTTTTTAAAGTGCATAATCCCTCTGGTGACATCAGTGGATTGCCTTGTTCTGTGTAAGGGTCAAGGGCAGGCCACCCCAAGACAGGCCACTTTGGCATGAAGACTATTTTGAGTCACAAAGCAACCCAAACCCAGCAAGTTCAGGAAAAGATCTTTACCTCCTCCTCAAGTGCTGAAAAGAATTTAGACAGAGGACCTGCTCCAGGAAGGGAGCTATCACCATAGAGAACTCCATCGTACTATGAACTAGGTGTGGTGGGCAGGGAGGAGGAACCAATAAGGCCACTTTGATCAAAGTCCTCTGTGTCTCCTTGTTTCTGAGTGGCCCAGCAGATATGTGTTTACCAAACATGTATGCTTTTTCATCTTTCTGTGAATCACACCCCTTCCCTTTCAAGTCCCAGACCCCTACCCCTTCCTCCTTAGTTCAAGATGACATCTATACCTCATTTTGCCTGTCTCTGGAATGCCCACGTCTGTGTGGACTCCTTGTATGTACCAAATTAAAATTTGGTTATCTCTGGTTAATCTGTCCCATGTCAGTTTGATTCTTAGCCTGGTTAGAAGGACCTCGAAGGGGACAGGAATTCTTGCTCCCCGACATCTGTGAGAACATCAGCCACCACCAGTAGGCATGGCACCAACCCAAAGGGCAGGTGGAAGGGACACTGGCCAGCTCAGACGTGAGGGCTTTCTTCTTCCTCTTTCGGAAGCGGAAAAACCAACACCTGCTGTGTTGGCCACGTGCCCCTCAGGTGAGATCACAGAACAGGCTCCTGGAAAAATCCTGGCCTACCCAGGATTTATGTGGCTCACCGTGGACTTGGGCCTTGACTGGATACAGCACAAAGCCAACGCTTCTCAAGGGAAGCCGGCATTCCCAGACCCGTTTGCAGAAGAAAGGAGATCATAAAAAGCTGGATAGTGTGTTTTTTAAAAACCAGCCTCCCCACAGAAAAACACTTTTGTATTGAAGGTGTGAGGTTTGATGAGAAGATAGGGCACAGTGGTTGAGGGTGTGGCTCCTCAGTCCCCGGGGCGTCCTGTCCCCTCGGAGTCCCCTCGCCTGCCTTTCACAACTCCCTCCCCTCTGCCCACCCCCAATACACACACACCCAGCCCTGGCCTGGGGACCCCTCGGGGGTCAGGGTTGTTGTCCACACCCACATGAGCCCGGAGCGCCCCTTTCCAGAGTTCCAGTCATGATTTGGTTCCTCTACGGCCACTTCCGCTGAGAAAAAAATTTTTGCAGACATTAATTCTAGGCTTTTTACACTGATAAATATTAAGCTTGTTAGATAATAGTAGTGTCACAGTGTCACTGGGTTTTCCCTGTCTTTTCCCTATCCTGCTTTCAGTAGATTTGCTAAAAAAAAAAAAAAAAAAAAGGAAGAGAAAAGTAGTAAAATGAGCCCAGGGCAGGGTGCCAGACAGAATAGGAAAGTGAGGCTGGGGCTGGGTGGTGTGGGAGCCCCTGTGTGAGCAGCATTCTCCATGCTTCAAGGCTCAGACACTGCGGAAACTGTCCCCTGCTCCCTGTCGCTCGGTGGGGAGCCCGGGATGGTGGGCAGGTTGGCAGCAGGCCTGAACAAGAGACCAGAACTGCTGGCCATGAGTGCGCCTCTTCTGGAAGAGGCCCTCCTGGCTGCTTGGAACTCTTGCTTTGCCAAGGGAAAGCCTTTAAGTCCCTCTGTTGTAATTTTGTTCCAGAAAACCAAGAGCAGGAAGGGCTTGCTCAGGCCTTTAGCCAGGTCCTCCCCTTTCCAGGCCACACCCAGACCCACCCCCCACCCCCACCTACAATGCCACTAAATAACTTTTTCCTGCTGGTGGCAGGTTTCTCTCCAAAAGGCCCCGGGGGAGGCTGGGGCAGGCGTTCTCCCTCTTGTTTCAAAAGGAAAGCTAGAATGCAAATGCATCAGCAGCTTGGTCTGGTAGGATTTCAGGGTGGTGGAGGCATCTTGGTTAAAAAAAAAAAAAAAAGCAGAAAGCTATAGATGGGAAATGTGGAGCATGACAGGGGTGGGAGGGAA
Source organism: Herpailurus yagouaroundi (assembly GCF_014898765.1). Taxonomy (NCBI): domain Eukaryota; kingdom Metazoa; phylum Chordata; class Mammalia; order Carnivora; family Felidae; genus Herpailurus; species Herpailurus yagouaroundi. Next base: position 25,404,787 of record NW_024412441.1, on the reverse strand, counting down.
CCACTGTGCCCTCAAGGCAGTGATGAGTTTCTGCTCTTTGCCTAATTGCACGCTAGGCCTGAAGTCCAAAGAGCCAGACCCCGTGGGTCTTCTGTGGGCGAGTGCTCCACATAAGCCAGGAAATACGGCAGAAATACAGAGAGAGGAGGAAGGCGAGGCAGGAGGTGAACAGCGCTCCTTGGGGGTGGCTGCAAGCCCACTCCTGGACCTGCTCTGAGCTGAACCTGCAAACGACCTCCCTCGGGGTCCCTACGTCTGCAGCTCCCCCTAGAGCAGGGGACAGAGACTGAGTGGGGGGGGGCTTCCTTAGAGGGGATGCAAGGAAGGGTGGGTCCCAGGGAGAATCCTGGTTCCCCTGACTACGTCCCGTGAAGACATCAACAGGGGCCTCTCTCCTCAGCCCTGAGTCAAGGACTGGGAAGTTGAAAACCAAATTTTATTGAAAACCAAAATTCAACTGAGTGAATTGGAAGACCTAATTAGCTTCCTTGACAATTCAGGAATCAGGCAGCATCCCGTATGGCAAGTAGAGGGGAGCTCCTCTGAGCTAAACAAAAGAAAGGTTTTTTAAAAGACAAAGAGAGGACTTTAAACAGAGAAGAAGAAAGGAATTTATTAGCAAGGTGTTCGTTGTTTAGGCAAGGTCACCCTCCTAAGGGGAGAAGGAGGGGCCTATCAGCAAATAGCCTAGTATCGACCAGCAAATTCCTTGTTGACTGGCTAAAGGTTACAATCCCAGGGGCTTGCCCGTGCTGCTACATCAGGTATTGAGTCTTGGTTTGCTGGCTGGGGGCCTGAGTCTAAGTGATGTCATTTGGGGCCTGTGGTTTTCTTTTTAACGCCAGTAAAAAAACCTCTGAGGAGTGAAGCAGAGGAATTTGTTGTGTTCAAACACACACCCCTCATAGTGCTCAAACTCAGGTCTGTCCAATTTTCAAGGCATGTTCTCTTTCTTCCATCACGCTGGAAACAATTCAATTATGTTTGCTTCAACAGAAAGTGATTGCCTGCTCCGTATGAGACCACCCTGGGTAGCCACAGTGAAGGAGACACAGGGAGCGGGGAGGGGTAGTTAAGACTGATAGACAAGCTCGAACCTTCAGACGAGAGCGTGCTAAATGCGGACGTGCTGAGAAGCAGCAGGGCGTGCGAAGATGTTATTGAGAAAACAGATCACAAGATGCTTTGTGAAAAGGGAAGAACAAAACAAATGTACGTGTTTGATGAGCCACACATTGATAAAATGCTAAGGCCTAGAGGGTTCCGTGGTGAGTAAGAGGTCTCACCCTTGAGATTTCCTGTTTTAGAGGCTGTATTAGGCAGTGTTCTCCAGAGAAGCCGAACCACCAGTAGGATATACAGAGATACAAAGACTGAGATTTGTTACAGGGATCGGTTCACACGGTTATGGAGGCTGAGAAGCCCCATGGTCTGCACGCCGGAGAACCAGGAAAGCCGGTGGTGTAACTCAGCCCGGGTATCGGGGCCCGATGGTGCAGGTCCTGGACGGATCCGAAGGTCTCAGAAGCGGGAGTACTGATGTCTGAGGACAGCAGGAGATGGACTCTGGCTCAAGCAGAGAGCAAATTCGCCCTTCCTCCACCTTTTTGTTCCACTCAGGCCCTCAAGGATTGGGTGATGCCCGCAGCAATCTTTCTTTTTATTCACCTACAAATTCAAATGCTGATCTCTTGGAAACACTCTCACAGACGCGCCCAGAAATAATGTTCAGCCAGCTAAATGGGCTTCCCTTAGCGCAGTCAAGTTGACACAAAATTAACCGTCTCAGAGAGGAAATCAGCATTGAACCCACCCATTTCCAAACAGTGGGGTAAGCCTGGAAACCAACTTCCTTTCTTGCACTGCAACCACTTCTTTGCTGAACTAGAGCTAGGCATCACCACATGTGTGCAGCCAGTCCAGGCCACCGTATGTCATAAGTCTCAAACACACGCACGATTTCAAAGACCGACAAAAAAAAATAAGCTATCTCATTAGTATTTTTTTAAATGGGATACACGTTGAACTAAAATATGTTGCTGAGTTCACTAAAAGATATTATGAAAATTCATTCAATTATATGTGGCTATTAGGAGATTTTAAAGTGCATCCGTGGCTTGCATTACTTTCTGCTAAACCAGCACTGACCTAGAAGGAAACCTAGGATCCCCTTTCACAACTTTTCTTAAGCCAAGACCCCAGCAAAAGCTCTGAGGAACTTTCAGAACTGTTGTTTTTGGACTCCCCACTCGGAACCTTCAGGCTCTCTGGTTCTCCAGAGTCCGAGACCACCCAAGCAGATGCCACTAAAGGCAAATCTATTCCTCCCACTGTGACCCCTCCCAAAAGGGCCTGGGGAAGCGGACTCCTGAAATGGCCTGGAGAGATTCGGCCCCGAGAACTTCTCACTCCCCAAAAGAGACCGGAAGCATATCTTCCAACTGGCCGTTTCTCCAGGCGCTCTATGGTATAACACGCAAAACTAGGCTCGTCTACTCGATACCTGCGGAACTAATCTGAGTTACTTTTTCCATGTTGCAGGCATGCTCAGAAATTTTGTATATTAATAGATATTGTGACTCTCTCGGAGTCAAACTGTTATGTGGCTCTTCCCCAAATTTATTGAGGACAGATTCCTCACACCCTGTTTGAATATCCGCTAAATATACATCAAGAAAGGCTGTACAGGCGCTGTGACTTCTGCTGTCACCTGGTCCTCTCCCTCCCTAGGAGAAGTGGCCAAGGTTACCAGGCACACCACTCTGGGGCTGAGAAGAAACTCCAGCTGCTTCTAGTTTCTAGAATACTTTGCTCACTGGCATTTGGCAAGATGGCACTTTATTTAAACGGTGAGAGGAATTCGCTGATATTCAACCAGGTAAGACCATTTTTCTCTGCCTGGTTTTGATATTCTGTTCTCCAGACTTTGAGAGAACTTAATTGCCCTCTGATTTATAGGATCATGAGAGATTTCAAAAAATATATGTAATTTGTGTACTGGGAGTAAGTGAGAGAGCTTTATATCAATGCCTAATTCATTCACCTCTGTGGAAAAATATAATCAATTTCCAACAGACAGCTTTAAGATTTACATAGTGTTGGATTAAGGACCTTACTCAATAATCATCATTTCTATTGTTTCATATCCAGGCTCCAACCTGCCCAGAGCATGGGGGCGGTGGACCATAGAGCCTGCCTGTGGCCTGGTTTTAGTAAGCTGCCAGCAGGCTGGGGTTGCGGGACGGCTGGAAGGGGGCCAAGAAACTCATTTACTTCAATCCCTATTGTTAACATTGGCTGCTATTATGTTCCATCCCAGTCCCGTTTCCCACCCCTGCAACTCTGAGGTTCCTCCCAGATACCTAATTCAGGCCACAGCCAAGCTTCTAGTTTCTATCATTAGCTTCCCACACCTGGCTCATTTAAAAGAAAAAAAAAAAAAAAAAGTCATCCATAGGTTGGTCTTGCTATCCTAAGTATTTCCTTACTCTTAGCTCAGTCTTCCTGGTTTCATCATCACTTAACATTCTTTGTTAAACAGAACAGCTACACTGTACCAGGCATGGGGCTAAATGGGGGCCAGAAAATCAAGCTCCTACAGGGTCTGCACATGCAAAGTCAGTTGATTTGGGTTAAAAAAGTAAAGTCCTGACCTCATTTGGTTGACTTCATTATTCCTTTTTGCTTTTTTATCTTCATGACAATGACATTAAAGTTTGATCCCAATTCGTGGTGGACCACATCTGCCAGCTGTCTTTCCTCTGGAATGCTTGCTCGTTATCTGAATGCTGGCAGTGCCCTGTTCTCCCAAGGACCTGCTTTCCGTTCTCTGGATGCTCTGGAAACTCCTGGGAGGCTGGTCCCAGGGCAGGGCCACTGCTGGACACAGAGCCTTCTCTGCCTCTGCTAACACAGCAGAGACCCAGTTTCAGCTGACAATCTCATATTGCTGGGCAGGAAACAAAAGAGCAATTCAGTCCTTGTGAAAACTTGCCAGATCTCCATGCAACGATTTTCCTTCTTGAAATCACTTTTTTGTGTTTCCCTCACAGAAATGAATTCAAAGAAAAATGAGTAATTGCTGGTCCACTCGGAATCACTGGGCCCCCACAAGTAAGTTCATTCCTGCATGAATCTATTAATTTCCATTTCCAGGGCTTTCAGATGTAAAACAAATGTTTGCTGTAACATGCACCGCTACCCTGCTATAATTAAACAACCTCTTACTGTCTAAATTGGCGAAGCACTTCATCGATCAGTGTAAATTTGGTCCTGAGGAGATGGCTTTCACATTTTCTTGATACACAGGAAAATGGCCCCAAGTCTTTTGTAAGATTTCTTGGATGCTGCTCTCCCCCAGGTTACAATAATAGTAACTGTTGCTTCTTGGTGGCCTCATTGTAATGTTCATATCCAGTGATGGCTCAATGCACCTGTACATAAAGGGGAGTGAGTGGTGGGGAAACCGATTAAGAATAAAATACAACTGGGGCACCTGGGTGGCTCAGTCGGTTAAGCGTCAAGCGTCCGACTTCAGCTCATGTCATGATCTCGCAGTCCGTGAGTTCAAGCCCCGAGTCGGGCTCTGTGCTGACAGCTCAGAGCCTGGAGCCTGCTTCAGATTCTGTGTCTCCCTCTCTCTGCCCCTCCCCCATTCACACTCTGTCTCTCTCTCTCTCTCTCAAAAATAAACATTAAAACAATTTTTTTTAATAAAATATAACTGACTCTTGGATAACACGGGAGGATTAGGGATACTGACCCCCGTGCAGTCAAAAATCTACACGTAACTTTTGACTCCCCCAAAACTTAACTACTAATAGCCTACTATTGACTGGAAGCCTTACTGATAACCATCAACTAATATATTTTGTGTGCTGTATGTCTTATAATACTGTGTTCTTACAATAAAATAAAGTAGAGAAAAGAAAATGTTATTAATAATATCATAAGGAAGAGAAAATACATTTACAGTACTATGCTATATTTATTCAATAAAATCTTCATATAAATTAACCTGCACAGTTCAAACTGTGTTGTTCAAGGCTGACTGTATATTCCATTCTAGGACCATTTCCTGAGTTTCTATGCAACACCGTTCTGGGTACAATTTACTCCTGGTATGTACTAGGAGCCAGTCACGATATCCAAGATGTGGGTGCCCTGTAATTCTAAATACGTCTTGTGTCATTTACCTTCTTCTTCCGCAAAGTGGGGATGTTGGATTGCTGCCAGATCTGATAACCCGGAATTCACTACTCACACATAGCCAATAGGAGGCCCAGATTAGTTCTCTGCCATTGCTCCCTTCTCTGCCCGGGTGTTGGGGCTACTGTGCCCTACTCACATCCAGCAAGTCCTGGCCCCAGACCCTAGGGCTAAACCAGATGGGAACAGGAAGGCTATCAGTACTCCATCACTCCATGGTTAGCCCTCACTGCACACTGCATTTCAGATACCAAGGCTTCTGCGTAGTTCTCTGAAGATGGCCGCCACATCACATTTGCATTCGTTCATCAGGGCTCAGCCGCAAACAAAGAATCCCCTTGAGCTAGTGGAGGCAGAATAGGATTCAACTCGGGCTACTAAAATGGCTTACCAGATGCTTGGACACACTGAAGAACAGACCCCAGGAGGAGCTCCCTGGAGCTGCTCACAAAGCCTGCTAGCAGAACCAGGCCACATTCATGGCCATCCGGGAGGGGCCTGCAGCATCAGCAAACAGCCTCCACACATGCTGGCTTCAGAACCACTCACCTCTGCTCATGGCACACCAGTTGAAATAGGTGTCTCAGCCTCTGCCTTTCTGCCCACTTGACTGTATCCAAATTTAACCTCCGCCAGTTCCCTCAGAAGGTGGATCCTAAGTGATGTCTAGAGTCCTACTTCCTGGGATTCCGGGGAATGAGGTTTTCACCTGTTCAACTCTGCAGTCTAGGAGGGCACACCGGAAACCGGAAATGCACGCTGGGTGAGCTGACACCTGGTTTTGTCAGTTTCCCAAGCCGTAACCTGACACCCTCCCCCTCTTGATTCTATCCATTTTTATCTTCATAGTTGGCTTCATCCCCTAGGGCTCTGGAAAGCTATTTCTATTGGCTGAGAACCAGCTGGGAACCAGCCACATGCTGACAAATTCCAAACCCAGGACTGTTTTCTATCGAACGCTTCTCTTTGTGGAGGTCCCAATTTTTCCAAGAAGTGCCTCTTCTCCCCACCACCCCTTGACCTACTTATCATTTTAGAAGTTGAGTCTCCACCACCTGAAACCACAATTTATTAATTCAGGAATAAGTAGATCCCTGATCTGGGCCAATCAGGGATCTCCTCTTGAATCTGTGGGCTGGATCCCAAGATGGCTGCATCAAACTTAGTGGCTGAAGCTATAAAAAATATCTCAGGAGCTCTCAGAGGCCATGATTTCTGCCATGTGGCCAGCACTGACCGCAGTGAGAGTAAAGAAGGAAGTCGATGGAAAATCATGAGATAGGGAGGGAATGCCAATGGTATTTTCACCTCCGGTTCCAGTTTCTCCCAAATCCTGCCCCATGCCGGATCTCTTAGCTCCATGGGATGGTTCTGTGCCCAAAGAGTATTGTCATTCTCCCTCTTCTGCTTCAGTCTGAGTTGGCCTCTGTCATCTGAAACAGGAGGTCTAATTAGTACATATTTATTGAGTGATTTGAGGGAGACTGATTCTCATTAGCCTACACACATACTGTTATTTCTCATTAGCTTAACACACACATGCGCACGCATGTATACATACACACACACTTCCTGACCGCCAGTTCTTAAAGCTCCAGTCCCACTGCTCCCTTCCCCTTCATGGCAAAGCCTCAAAAGAACTGTGTGTACTTCCCTCACCACGTCCTCTCTCCCACCCGCTGTCTACCTCGCTGCTGGCCTCCATGTCGCCAACTTCAGGGTCATCTCTCAGCCTCTCTCTTGACCTCTCCGTCACACTTGACGCCACTGATTATTTCCACTCCCTTGCAATCTCCTTCATTTGCCTATAGGCCTGGGTTAGCTTGGCTTCCCTTCGGCCTCACCATTGCCCCTGCCCGGTGCCCCCCCCTTGGTTCCTCCTCATATCCTTGGACGTCTTAATATGTGTGCCATTTGTTGACCTCTTTGTTTTTCTATACCTCCTTTGCCCTTCATCTATCTGCTCTCTATCACAGGAGACCTGGCTGGGCAGGCTGTTTTCCCAGATGACCACACCAGCTGTCTTCTGCTGTGTATGGCCAACTGGAGGCTCTGCAGGGAGACCGAGCAGGTTCCTTAGGCACTGTCTCCAGCAGCAGTTTCATTGCATCCTGTCTCCACCTCCTGGGGCTCTGCCAGAGCCCATCAGGTAAGCCTAGCCCCCAGATTCTGGTAACACCACCTCTGCTTTATTCCCAGACAACGTGACTGTGTAGAAAATCTGATGGAATCTAAAAATCAGCTATGAGAATTAATGAGTTTACCAAGGTTGGCAGCTTACAATATCAAGATACAGAAATTGATTATTTATCTATATACTAGTAGCAATCAGAAATGAAAGTAAAATCAGTATCACATAAAAATATTAAAAACTTAGGGATAAACCTGACAAAAGGTGCAAAAGATCCCGCACTGCAGACCTTTGTGGAGAAAAATTAAAGAGACTTAAATTAATAGAAATATATACCTTATTCATAGGCTGGAAGACTCATTTCTCCCCAAGTTGATATATAGATTAAAAACACATAGGGAGAGGCACCTGGCTGGCTCAGTGGGAGGAACATGTGACTCTTGATCTCAAGGTCGTGGGTTCAAGCCACTCATTGGGGGTAGAGATTACTAAAATAATGATAATAATAAAACTTTAAAAATTTATTTATTTATTTATAAAAACATATAGGGAATAGTCACTAATATTGTAATAACATTGTATGTGGCAGATGGTAACCACATTTATGGTAGTGAGAATTGCATCATGTACAGAATTGTTGATTCACCACGTTGTGCACCTGAAACTCACATAACTTTGTATGTCACCTATACATCAATAAAAAACAAGAACAGTCCCAGTCAAAATCCAAGCAGACCATTTTTTTGTAGAAATTAACAAGCTGATTCTCAAATCTATACAGAAATGCAAAAGACCTATAATAGGTAAGATAACTTTGAACAAATAGGATTAATGCTATTTTATTTCTATAATTATTAGAAAGCCATAGTAATCCAGACAGTATGCTACTGGCATAAACACTGACAAACAGAATAGAGTCTAGAAATAGACCCACATGTACACAGACAACTGAGTTTTGACAAAGATGCAAAGAGAATTCAGTGAGGAAGGGATAGTCACTTAAACCAATGGTACTGGAACTATTAGATATTCATACACCAAAAATATTTTTGATTCATAACTTGTACCATATATGAAAGTCAACCCAAAGAGGATCAGAATCTTAAATGTACAACCATGAAACTTCTGGAAGAAAGCATAAAAGAAAATCTTTGTGACTTTGGGTTAGGCCAAGACCAAATAATGACCCATAAAAGAAAAAGTTAAACTTTGTTCTTTGAATGACATGGTTAATAGAATGAAAAGACAAGCCACTGGCTGGGTAAAGATAATTGTCAATCATTAATAGAATAAGGACTTTATCAGACTAAATAAAGCTCAATAATAAGACTAATAGCTCAATAATAAGAAAACAAACAGCTCAGTTTTAAAAATGGGCAAAAGTTTTGAACAGGTACTTTACCAAAGAAGACATTTCACATGACAAATGAGCACACAAAAACATGTTCAACATCATTAGTCATCAGAGAATGCATATTAAAACCACCATAAGGGATGCCTGGGTGGCTCAGTTGATTTGGTGTCTGACTCTTAATTTCAGCTCAGGTCATGATCCCAGGGTTGTGGGATCATGCCCACATTGGGCTCTGTGCTGGGCATGGAACCTGCTTGGGATTCTCTCCCTCTCCCTCTGCTCCTCTCCAGCTTGTGCACGCATGCTGTCTCTCTCAAAATAAATAAATATTGAAAAAAAAAAACCCACTGTGAGCTAATACTGCATACCTATCAGAATGTCTAAAATTTAAGAGACTGGCCTTATCAGCTGTGACGATGTGGAGCAACTGGAACACCTGGCTCTGGTGCTGGGACCGCAGCATGGTACAACCACTTTGGAAAACAGTATGGTTGATTCTTAAAAAGGTAAACGTCTACTTATTGTAGGATCCAGCCTTGCCACACTGGGCACGTATCCATACAAAGGCTTGTACACAAACATTGACGGCAGCTTTACTTGTAATAGTCAAAGACCAGAAGTAATTCAAATGTCCACCAACAGGTTAGAGGATAAGTCTTGGTACGTCCATACAGTGGAACGCTCCTCTGAAATAAAGGGGAACAAACTGTGGACACATGCAACAAGACGGATGAATCACTAAATAAGTATCGACTGAGAAAAGCCAAAGGAGAGCCCGTGGGGTGTGATGCCACAACCTGCAAGTTCATCTGCAGGGACAGACAGCAGTTGAGTGTTCACTTGGAGGAAGGGGTGGGAGGCAAAATGTACAAAGTGGCACCGTGGATCTGTTCATGATCTTGATTTGGTGATGGTTTCACAGGTGCATTCGCATGTCAACACATTAAATTATACACTTACAAATATATGCAGTTTCTGGTATATCAATGATTCTTCCATAAAAGTTGTATAAAAACAACTAAGTCAGACCATGCTTGTCCTCTACCCCAAGCCCTGCATTTCGCGTGAGCTGAAAGCCAAGATCCTTACCCTGGCCTCACGGACTCTGGCTTTCCCCATCTTTGTCTCGCTGGTCCAGACACACTGAGTACCTGTGCTTCACACAGCTGTTCAAAGATAGCAGGGATGTTTCCACTTTAGAGACATTTTTGTTCACTTTTCATGTGTTACCCAAATTTCTATGTGGCTAGGTCCCTCCTTTAAGCCTTGCTAAAATGTCACCTCGTCAATGACGCCCACCCTGACCACATTATTTAACTCTCCACAATCCTGAGTGTTGTTCCCTTGCTCTGTTTTTTTCATAGCACTTACCACCTTCTAATAAAATAGGCATTTTATTTACTTATTATATTTCTGATTTAGTGTGTCTCCATCCCTCACTGGAACATAAGCTCCAGGAACGCAGAGGAGTTTTGCCGTTCCCACTTCACCCTGATATATTCGAAGACCTAAAACAGAGTGAACACATAGTGGGATCTTATAACTATTTGTTCAATGAATAAATGAATGAAAGAATAGATGAATGAATGAATCAATGACTAATGCATGGATAATACCTTCTAAGGACAAAGGTAGCCTACATAATTACAGTTATAATATTGAGCTCAGAATACGTTGCTAACCTTTTGACTTTTATGTCCAGAAAGTGCTTCAGAATTTTACATGGTTGTGTTCTGAGCAGTAGTATTTTCAATCAGTAATAATGGCCAAAAACATTCAAATGCTCATTTAATGTGGATGATTGCAAATACAACTTGCAATAACATCTCCTAAGTCAAATCTATAAATAAGGACCCCCCATTAATAGCTTTTCCCATAATACACTGAGTTAGCAAAACAGCAATTACGGATATCCCAAGAATGAATAAACTCGTTTTTTGCATGTGTTACCCTTTGAGACAATGGAGTCAGCTTGAGAAATTGAGTGCAATAGGCCACCTAGTTGCTTCAGTCAAATTTGGTTTAGCGCTACCGACATTTCATTTTCACACAGACAAGGGCACTGTTCTGATGCCCAAAGCTTTTAGGTAAAAAGTCTTTAAAGTAATTTTGTGACACAAAAATGTGCATGTTGTTCTTTTCGATTTGATGTTTCAAGTTCAGAATGCCTACCAGCCTCTGCACAAGAATTGTTGACAGCAACAGTTCTCAGTTTGTTCGCTGTTAGAAATATAGTTTTCCAGACCCCAGCCAGCCCTACAAACCAGACACTTTGTGGGAGGGGTTCAGAATTCTACAAGCCAATTAGGGGATTCTGATGGCCGGCCAAAACAGAACCAGGACAACTGGTTGCACACAATAGTGAGGTTTGGAAACAAATTCACTATGGTGTCACTTTTACTGCCTGAATGGAAATTAGCGCCCTCAAAAAAATCAGCGAAATATTCCTTATTCTTAACAGCTTTGTTCCTTCTTCCATTTTCTTTTTTTTTTCTTTTTTTTAAAAAAAAATTTTTTTAACGTTTATTTGTTTTTGAGACAGAGAGAGAGACAGAGCATGAACGGGGGAGGAGCAGAGAGAGAGGGAGACACAGAATCGGAAGCAGGCTCCAGGCTCTGAGCCATCAGCCCAGAGCCCGTCACGGGGCTCGAACTCACGGACCTCGAGATCGCGAGATCGTGACCTGAGCTGAAGTCGGACGCCCAACCGACTGAGCCACCCAGGCGCCCCCCTTCTTCCATTTTCTTTGTCGTATTTTTTAAACTGGACAACTTTTTCTGGAGGCACATTAAAATTTAGATAACGAAAAACACTATTCACTTCCAGTAATCAGCAGAGACTTATCAAGAACAGAGTGAATAAATGCATTTTTATATGTTAACGTAATAGATTTACTATGCAGTAGCAAAAATTAAATACACACACACACATGCGTGCACACACACAGCATTTTTATTGATATGGAGGAAAAGAAGTTAGCTGCAAAATAATACAATATGATTTCATTAATATAATGTTGAAAAACAGGTAAAACCGAACTCTAATGTTCAAGGATGCATACTCAGGTGGTAAAAACTAAAGAGAGTCCAGAGTGGTATTCAAGTCAGAATAGCGGTTGCCTCTGGAGGGAAAGAGGGTATTTTGATGGGGATGAGAGTTACAGGCGGGGCTTCTGGTATAAAAGCAATGCCCTGTTGACCTGGATGGCAATTATGTGGGAATTTGCTTTATAAATACATTAGACTGTACATGGAAGGTTTCATGCAGTTTGTATGAGCATATTATATTTCACAATTCAAAACTGTGTCAAAAAGAAATAAAATGTGAGAGTTGATACTCTTGTACCTGCCTTGTCTTCAGGAACGAATGTTACCAATACAGGTGTAGGGCCTGTGGGTTTCTCCGTGATTCAGTCCTGTTTTCTCCCTTTGACCCAAGGGAATTGTTCTAAATTTGTTTTTAATCATTCTGATTCATCTTATCTATTTCTGTTATATACATGTGTATGTACATATATAACCTTAACTAATGTATATCATTGTGCTGCCTGTTTTTCAACTTCACATAAATAATCTTACACTGAATATATTCTACTGCAACGTTTTTACTCAGATTACAAATTCGTGTGAATTCTTTTGACTATGGTCATTCATTATTATTTGTTTAGCTAGTGCATTGTCTGTGGATACTTGGTTGTGTATGGTTTTTGTTATTTATTATAAATGGTGTCACTATGAAACATTCTTGTGCAGATGTTATAAAATTCCATCTATATATATGGAAGATGATACTTTATGGAATTATATAAATTATGGAATATGTATATAGGTATGTATGATTACATATATGTAGAATACATACATGGAATTTCTTGGTGTGTGACTAACGGTGGAATTTCTCAGCCATACAGTATATGGTCACATTGAACTTGACTAGATATTGCTGATTGGTTCCCCAAGGAGGCTATACCAGTTGACTGGCAGACCGGGACTGTCTTACAAGTATGAAACGGAATCAAACTTGGGTCCTAACATGCATTCCCCTGTTCCCTGGCCAGATGACCAACATTTCATATGGCCATTTATGTTTCCTCTTCTGTGTATTGCCTGTTCATACTTGCACCCTTTTTTTATATTGAGTGTTTCTTTTTTCCTTTTTTAAGTTCTTATTGTCAAGAATGTGTGGAGAATATCATCTCCCAATTCACTATTTGTGTTTATTTATCTCTCTGGATTGTGTCTTCTGAGAAATGGAAGTCCTTGTTTTAAATGGAGTTGAACTCATTTATTATTTTCTTCAGGATTTACAATTTTTGAGTCTTATTTGTAATTTTTCTCCATCTCAAGTTCATAAAAATATTGTTTTATGAAAAGCTTTGCTTTTCATATTGATGTTTGCCCTGTCATTTGAAGGGGCTAAGGGTCCACAGCCGTGGGCTGGCTTACAGTGCCACCAATGATCTCTTTCTCTAGAGACCATCACTTAGTATTTACTTCTGGACCAAATATCTAAATAATGTGGTTATATTGCTCTTTCTCAGTTTTTCAGTTGTAGACATTTTCTGTCAACTTCCTAGTATGATGGATGAAAATGTAGCTTTAAAAAAAAAAAAAAAAAAAAGCCTTTTTGAGAGAGAGAGAGAGAGCAAGCAGAGGACGGGCAGAGGATCCAAAGCAGGATCTGTGCTGACAGCTGCAAGCCCCATGCAGGGCTCAAACTCACAAAGTACGAAATCATGACCTGGACTGAAGTCAGACACTCAGCTGACTGAGCCACCCGGACACTCCTTGAAAATGTAGCTTTTTGACCTGACCTTGTGTCTCTTGTCCACCACATCCCAGATCTTTTGATGATGTTCTTTCCACCACGTTCTCCCCTTTTCTTAGGATGGGAATTTCTAATAGTGGATTGTTAGCTTTTGCATATCTTATAATTTTCTCTTATCTCTTCTCTCCATTTCTAGAAGATTTTCTCAACATTATTGCCCAGCCCTTCAAATACATCTATTTTTTTTATTTTTTTTACATTTATTTTTGAGAGACCAAGAGAGACAGAGCATGAGCAGGTGAGGGGCAGAGAGAGAGAGAGACAGAATCAGAAGCAGGCTCCAGGCTCCGAGCTGTCAGCACAGAGCCCGACTCACGGCTCGAACCCACAAACTGTGAGATCATGACCTGAGCCGAAGTCGGACGCTTAACTGACTGAGCCACCCAGGCGCCCCTCTAATAAATCTATCAACTAGGGCCATCTTGTTTGTCATCTCCAAGAGTTTGCTCTGTTCTGTCACTGCTCCTATTTCCTTAGCATCCTGTTTTTGCCAGGATACATTGTATTCTAAGGGCAGGATTGTGTAGCATTTTGCAGTGCAGGAGGGAAAGCCTGAAGGGAACTGGCCTGGGGGAACCTGGAAATACAGGTGAGTAAACAGGTTGGATAAACATTGTCCCGTAAAGACATGCTGCCACCCAATTATGTCATTTGAAATGTTCTAATAGACATATTTTTTTAAGTTTTTTTTTTAATGTTTATTTCTGAGATGGAGAGAAGCAGAGCATGAACAGGGGAGGGTCAGAGAGAGGGAGACACAGAATCTGAAACAGGCTCCAGGTTCTGAGCTATCAGCAGAGAGCCCAACGCGGGGCTCGAACTCGCGACCACAAGATCATGACCTGAGCGGAAGCCGGACGCCTAAACGACTGAGCCACCCAGGCGCCCCTCTAATAGACATATTTTTAAAAGTGCAAAGAAAGAAGGTGGAGTTCATTTTGATAATGTAGTTTACTTAACCATATATATTATTGTTTCAACATACTGTAGACACAAAAACTTATTAATGAGATATTTCACATTATTTTTCGGCGTGTCTTCACAATTTGGTGTGTATTTCACACTTACGTATATCGTCATTCGATCTTGCCATGTTTCAAGTTCTCGATCACTGAACGTGCCTCGTGGCAACTGTTGTGGGGGGGGGGGTCAAGTCCACAGGGAGCTGGACCATGCCAATAGGCTCGTTTCAAAGCTGCCCTGACTCTCAAGAACTTCCTCTCCAGCCCGCCTCCTATCTTTCTGGAACTTGCCCCCAGTACTCTGGCCCCCATGGGTGGTAGGGCCTAGAACCCTCCTCCATCCCCTATCCCTGTCTTAGCCCAGCCTCGCTGCCCCTGCCCTCCTCTGCATTGTTGCCTCTCTTGGACATCATTTGTGTTACTTCATTTGCTCCCAGCTTCAACCCTTTGAAAGCACTGGTGAACCCAGGGCTCACTCTCTGTTCTTCTTCTACCAAGGGCTATATCATCGTTGAGCTCCGCTTAAGACCTCCACCTTTGCAATATCAGCCTTGATTCCCCAGGCAGTTGCCCAGCTGACTGACCCTTAATCTGGCTAGAAATGCTGCAGCCTAAAAGTGTCATGACAGGCTGGAGGGAACCCATCCTGAAACGGGGAGTACTGGATCCAACTGGCAACTAGCTTTGGGCGGGGTGTGAACTCCCAGATAGGTGGCTAGCTCTGGTCATGACTGGCTCAAGAACTGGAGAAGGCTTGGGGCTGCAGTGTCTAGGGCCTGGGCTCTGGCCTTTGCCCTGGTAGAGAGAAGGCAAGGCTAGGAAAAATGCAGGAGGGGCCACTAGGAGGCGGAAGAGATGCCCCCAGTGTTTGGGCACCAGAGGCGCGGAATGAAACCCAGGGTATGCAGGAAACTCGGCCCGCCCTGGACCCCTGAGGAATGGACCAGGCAGGTGTGCCTGGTGAGTCAGCCCTGGGCCCCTGCTGCCCTCCCGATGACTTACAGCTCATACAATAGCCCAATTGTGTCACTGCATTTAGCCATGGCTTGGGTTGCAACCCAGGGACTCAGCCCAGGGACCTCCAGGGACAGAGAGAAACAGCTATGAGAGAGGTCTTTGTGCAAATCTGTCCTGCAGGAAGGAGCCCAGGGGTCACAGAGAGCATGGCTGTGGCTGAGGAAGGACAATGCTGGACAAGAGGAGAAGGTCTCAGCAATTCATTTGGACTGATGGCCTGTGGGTGTCGGAAAGTGGCAAGAGGGAAGCTTATCAAACTGGGGTGGAATTGCTGTGCATTTTAAGTGGGTTTTCAGACAAAAGACTTTGAAAGTCTGAAGCCTAAGTGAGCTTAGCGAGAGCACAAGATTCTTCAATGATTTCTAACCAAGTGAATAATTAGAATACATTTGCCTTTTTTTTTTTTTCTTGCTGTCATCACATGCAAGGACCTATTTGACACTGTTTACTGTTTGTAAACAAAAATGGAGGGTAGCATGGCTCTCTTGGGGCTGACAGTTCAGTCTCCCCTGGAAAAAAAAGTTTAGCTCATTTTTTGCAGAAGGTGAACTTTCTGAAGGGTTATTCTAGACCATGTTTAGACATGAGACAGATGGAGGTATTAGCTTATTTCTGTGAAACAAGAAGTTAAAATGCTCAGACAGAGATGTGGGCCCAAGACCAATGGAGCCACGCCCTTTGTCCAAGGCACCAAACAGTGGTGCCTTCTCAAGGCCACCTGTTTGCAAGGAGTGCTTTCTAGGTGTTAGCCTCTTGTCTTCTATTGAAAAATAGGCTGGGGAAGGATTTTTAAGCTCAACACTGTGTCCAAACACTAAAAGTCACATGTAGCCTCTGTTGTCCCAGTTTGCACCAGCCCACAGACTTTATGTTGTGATAGTCCCAAGGATATAAGTCTGGTTTCTGTAGCTCCAATGCATTCATTAATGCTGGGCTTCCAGTGTTGGATTCCCATCGAATTCTTTATGGAAACATTGGGTGAATCTTACCCGGACCCTGAGGGACTTCTTTGCTCCTGTGGGACCCCCTCACATTCTTCCATTGTGGCCTTTCTTATTGGTGTCCACTCGCCTTGACCTCACTGCAACTATAGGGACACCTTTCCCTCAACTTGTGTGTTCTCCAGTGGGCCCAGTGGAAACCACTGTGAGAGTGAAGACCATTCTCAGGGAGACAGGATGTTCTCCTTTTCCTTGTCTTCCCCTTCCCCCACCCACACTCCATCATTCTGTCAGGAATCCCCATGCAAATTCAGTCCTACCTCACCTCCTGACACACATTCGCAGAAAAGTCTGGATCTAAATGGTAACATAAATATGGGACCTCCACTAGTAACAAGAACTTATACCCTGGAGGAAACTCTATAAATTGTGACAAGATGCCAAACTCTGACTCTTTTTATCTTGCCGTTTTGGCCCGTGTCCCAATGGCTGAGAACAATATGGCAGGTGCCGCCTCCTAAGACGATATCATGGGTGCCATATCCTAAAATTAAGTGTGTGGAGTTTGTGGAGCCAGTTCTGCCAGCATCACCCATCAACACATGTGAGTGGGTTTTGGTGGAAGAGGCTGAGGGTGAGGGATGTTTTGGGGAGTGTTGTGGCTTACCCCATGGGAGAGTAAGTGCTCCCCCTTCACCTCAAGCAATGTGCTTTGGAGTTGATGAGGACCACTTGGAAAGCTGGATTTGATGTCCCCTGGAGCTTGGGAAGAAGAGGGAGGTTTTTTTTAAGTTTATTTATTTATTTTGAGAGAGAGCGAATGCACAAGTGGAGTGGTGGGCAGAGAGCGAGAAGGCAGGCTCTATGCTGTCAGCACAGAGCTCAATGTGGGGCTCGATCTTATGAACCATGAGATCATGACCTGAGCCAAAATCAAGAGCCGGCCGCTTAGCCAACTGGGCCACCCAGGTGCCCAAGAAGAGGGAGTTTTGATTCCCCTTTTAAACCTAAAGGCTACAGCTGCTCTTTCCTGGGAGTGGAGTAGAGAGAATGGACTGCATTGGGAGCAATATGCACATGTGTGGAGGACAAAGCAGATAGGTTCTGGAGAAAGGTTAGTGACCCTGAAGAAAGGAACCAGCCTGGAGTCACCTTAAAGAGGATCCCACCTCAGAGGACTGCCTGGGAGGTGAGGAAGCACGCACAGAGGAAGCTCAGAGACTTCAGGTAGAGTCAGAGAGAGCCGGCAGAGGACAGACATGGCCCATAAATTTGGGTAGGGAGATCCCAAGAACTCGACAATGCACCCTGCAGGAATCAGAGCCAGTGGTTGCGCATCCATCCACACCGTGATCAGAATAGGACTTGTTGCCCTGACCGCTCTTTTCTGTCCCACTCCAGCCCCTCAGTCAGGAGGAGGTGGGGGAGGTGCAGTGAGGAACAGGGAAGAATCTACCATACTCTCTTCTACCCCAAGCTGGGATAGCGTTCAATTGAACAACACTTCAGAATCCCATTGGATGGGGATTTTTTTTTTTAATTTTTTTATTTAACGTTTATTTATTTTTGAGACAGAGACAGAGTATGAATGGGGGAGGGGCAAAGAGAGAGGGAGACACAGAATCGGAAGCAGGCTCCAGGCTCCGAGCCGTCAGCCCAGAGCCCGACGCGGGGCTTGAACTCACGGAGCGCGAGATCGTGACCTGAGCCGAAGTCGGACGCTTAACCGACTGAGCCACCCAGGCGCCCCATGGATGGGGATTTTCAATTACTGAAACAAGACTGCTTTTGTGACCTAAAGGACCAAAAATACTCTAAGGCCTGCTCCAGATTTCATGCACAGCCAGCAAAGAAGGAAAGAATAAAGTTGAAGGAGTAATGCGAGAATAAATAGAGTAGTTTTCTGCTTGTCCCTCATGGATCCAGCTACAGATAGCACAGTTGAATACAGTCACTAAAAGTTAATATAGAGAGAACAATTAAAAATAATATTTAGGCACAAGTCTACAATGCTCTTGCTATTAGAGGTCCGTTCAACTCATTGAGATCTCCACTCACTGGCTTACTGGCTCATATGCGTATTGAGGGCAGTGGTACGGTTTAATGTTTAGAACATCACGTGTTACTAAAACTTTTATCTCTAAGCATCAGGGTCCAACTCAGCACAGTAGCCCATGCAGGATCTAGGACCATGTGCAAGAAGGACACTCTTCCGCTCTCCATCTCATGCTTGCTTCCGGCAGATTCCGTGCTCATCCCACAGTGGGGTCACCTACACTGCATGGCTTCCTTCCCTACCTTTCTCTGCCTGCATTCCACATACCTCAATTTATGTGGTTGGTAAATGTGTATATAATGCAACTCCATCTTTATTTCATACATTTTTATTTTTTCCTTATCACACAGGTAAGCCATCTTTTATTGTGAGAAGCATTGGAACATGTAAGTAAATACATAGGAAGAAAGCTCCCATAATTCTGCCTCCCGTACTCCACCCTTAACTAATAGATACTCACATGTCTTTTGTTAATTGGCTTATACCACAATTTCTAGATTTCTCAGTTTTAGGCATTATGGGATTTCTGCTAAGATGGATGAGAATCCAGTTTGCTAACACCACATTCCACCCCCTCTTCCCATCCCTTCAGTACCTCACATCTTTTTTTTTTTCTCTTATAGGTTGACTTCGTGACTTTAAGCCACTTACACTTTTAGCTATTGTCTATCAACTACTGATAGACCTTCCTGTGCTTTCCTTTATGCTCCCTTCTCCTTCTCCTCTATCAGCTTTGTTGTCTAGAATTGTACCTGTACATTGTCAAGGTGGACAACATCCCCCACTGTCAATAGCCACATCATCTCCATGCTTGTTCCTTTTTTTTTCATGACCACAACATTCTCTCAAATCTGAGAATATTACTTTTGATCACTTTAAAGTACTTGTTGAATTATCTCTATTTCTTCGGTTGTTAGTTCTCGTTTTGGACTCGAGTGTTTCTCCTCACGTTTCCTTTAGTATTGATAATTATTGGTTTTTGGTCACCTGCCTGTCGAATGCCAGTTTTGTTTACCAGAGCCTACCCCTGGTGACAGGCAGGATATTTAGGTATACCATTAGTTAGCATTAGTTATCACAGATAATGTTAGTCGTCACCATGTAACTTACCATTCCAGAGCTGGGATGCATCCACCAGCTATCCCCATGTGCACTCATACGTAATTCCATACCACTTACATTCTGCACACTGTGCTTTGGGCACCAACAAATAACCTACACACAGTAGTGGGCACCTTTGGTGTGGACCCTCTAGAATCAGGAATATGTTGAGAATATTTTGGCCTGGGCTAATCTTGAGTGCAGCCAAGAAAGGCAATTGGGAACATCCAGGAAAGAACTTAGCTATGTAAAAGTAGGCACAGATCACCAGAGAACATGGGGCCTGGAAGGCTCATTGGGACCTATCTCAGAAAATAGCATACACTCTCTCAGCTGGAAGCCATAAGTCTGCATGTCTGGAATGAGTGCTTCATGAAATATTTATCGAGCATGAGGTGTAGGACAGGCACTGTCTAGTCTGTTCAGATTGCTATTACAAAATACCATAGACTGGATGGCTTATAAACAACAAATTTTTTTTTTCTCACAGTTACGGAGGCTGGGAAGTCCCATGATATAAGTGCCAACAAATTCAGTGTCTGGTGAGGGCTTTCTTCCTAGTTCATGCATGGCTGTTCTCTCATCACAACAAGAAGGTGGAGGGGCAAGGGAGCTTTCTGGGGTCTCTTTACAGGGGCACCAATCCTATTTGTGGGGACCCTACTTTCCAAATGCTCCACCTTTAATACCATCACATTGGTGGCTAGGATTTCAACATGTGAGTTTGGGGGGACACAGACCTTTGGTCTATAGCAGATTGTGCGCATCTCTGGGGTCACAAAGACAAATAGGACACACTCCTCACACAAGAAGCCCGCTATCTCAGAAGAAAGCAAGAACAGACCCACTACAGCATGGTAAGCCCTACAGCATGTGAGACCACACGTGCGGGGTGCAGCCAGTCCAAACTGAGGAGGGGACAAGCCTTTGAGTGTGTGATTTCTGAACGGAGTCTTGAAGACATCCTAGGTAGGAGAGGGTGGCCACTGGGGATGGAACCATGAACGGTCCAGGCAGAGGGAAGAGCAGGGGCAAAGGCTCGGAGGCATGAGAGAGCACAGCAAGCCCAGGTCTGGAGATAGCATGTAAGGCTGGATGGAGGACTGGCTGCTGGGGAAGGGGGAGCAGAGCGCAAAGGGATGAGAATCTGAGAAGTGGAGCCGGGAGGCGTGTGTTCCCAGTGCTCTGGTTATCCACCACTGTAAAACAAACCACCTGAAACAGTGGCTTATAACAGTAACAGTCATTTACTTCACTCATGAATCTTCAGTTTGAGCAGAACTCATCATGGAGGGCTCATCTCTGCTCTACATAGGACCGTCTAGTTGGCTCAACTATGGCTGGAACGATCTGCATTCAAGATCACAGAACTCCTTTTATAGCTGCCAGCCAGCGAGCCAGCGCTGGTGGTCGGCTGGGAGTCTGGCCAGTGCTGAGGGCCAGGAACCTTGGCTCTTTTCCATCAAGGCCTCTTCATGAACCTGGCCTTCCTCGTGGCACAGTGGCTGCATGCCCAGGGTGAGCATCTCAAGACAAAAAGCCAGGTGGAAGCTGTACTGGCTTGGGGGACCTTACCTCCGAAATCATGTAGCATCATTTCTGCTCACTCTATTGGTTGAGGCAGGTATGAAAGGCACCCAGCTTCAAAGGGGGGAGGAGACCTAGCCTCCATCTCTTGATGGCTAAGCGGCAAGCTTCCAAAAAAGTATGTGGGACTAGCTATTTTTAGAAGTGCAGTCTCCCACATGCAGCAGCTGTATGCAAGGCCAAGTATCGGGGTTGATACGAGAGGCAGGGAGATCCATTAGGAGACGTTTCACAGGAGCAAAGAGCAGAGT
Source organism: Herpailurus yagouaroundi (assembly GCF_014898765.1). Taxonomy (NCBI): domain Eukaryota; kingdom Metazoa; phylum Chordata; class Mammalia; order Carnivora; family Felidae; genus Herpailurus; species Herpailurus yagouaroundi. Next base: position 25,383,351 of record NW_024412441.1, on the reverse strand, counting down.
GGGGAGATGAAAAGGTATTCCAGAGTCTCCTAGGATCCGGAAGTCAGGAAGGGAGCCTCAGTAATTAGGGAGCAGCATTGGCTATGATCTACCTTGCTAGCAGGCTGGACACTGAGCCCTTTGGTCGTTCAGTCTGTGTGCACTGGCTCTCAGTTCCTTAGCCTCCGTGCTAAGCCAGGCTGTGCAGCACTGTCCAGACTGCAGCTCGGAGTTGGTGTGTGCCGTCCCCACATCAGTCAAGGCCGTGGTTTCTGTGGTCCCGAGAGAGAGCCTGGGGTGCCACTCACAAAGGCCTACTGTTGTCACTGATTCATAATAACACCAGGACCTTACTGCCCACAGAGACAAGTCTTCCCCAGACACTGCTTCTGAGACAGAGATTTTTGTCTAGGAGGGAATGAGAAGGTCTGACCTGCTTTCAAAACACGGAAAGTCCTGATAGTGGCCTGCTGAGGAGGTAGAGGACCTTGACCTCCAAATGCCTGGCTACCCATCAGTGGAGGAACAAGAACATTCAAGATAACGTTTAAGAATGTTCGAGAACATTCAAGACACTTCTGAGAAAGTGCCTCTTTTCAAGTCCACAGATCCTCAATGGTCAGAAACTGAAGGATGGAAAATAACACTGTCCAGCTAGTTTGTGAAGGATGAGAATGGCTTTTGGGATGTCTACGGTTTCCTTCTTCCCACCGACGGTCACCTGTCTCTTATTCTTTGAGTGGCATGTACCTTTCTACCAACCTCAGAATACACCTGTGCGCTCCCACTTGCAAGATGACACCTTCACCTCTCACTCCCACCAGCAATGAGTGGGAAGCCCTTTCCAGGCTCAGACACATGGCCATGGCTGTGACCCCATTATCCTGGTGCTGAAACCCAAGTTGTCTGGCCCACGGAATCTCACCATGTCTGAGACCTTTGAAAGTGCAGGAGGATCACTGAGATAGGCTCACAAAAGGAAGTTCTATCTGGCACCAGCACTGATGTTGGTAGGCAAGGCTGCCACACGCTTTTTCCTAATGCCAGCAAGACTGAGTCTTCAAAACCTCAAGAGCCCCTTGCCATGGCACACCCCATGTGAAAGATGGCCCATCCCAGTGATCTATTAGAAGAAGCCTATGGCTACAGACATTGTTGATCAAACGCTCTTTCCATGTTGCCACTATAATTTTCCTGAGCCTCAGTGTCATTGTTTGTAAATGCAGTGGGCTTGATCAATCCATGTCAAGTACAAACCTTGGAAATACATTTTTAAAAAAATTTTTTTTCCAACATTTTTAATTTATTTTTGGGACAGAGAGAGACAGAGCATGAACGGGGGAGGGGCAGAGAGAGAGGGAGACACAGAATCGGAAGCAGGCTCCAGGCTCCGAGCCATCAGCCCAGAGCCTGACGCAGGGCTCGAACTCACGGACCGCGAGATCGTGACCTGAGGTGAAGTCGGACGCTCAGCCGACTGAGCCACCCAGGCGCCCCTGGTTACTTAACCTTTTAATATCACCTAGTCCTCTGAGTCCATGGATCCCTGGGGGTCTCTCTTCCTTCATCAGTTCCTCTTCCCTTTCACAGTTTAGATCCTGTGGTTTATCTTATAACTAAAGTAGAAGGTATTTATTTAAAAAGTAAAAATATTAAGTTAAGATTGGGAACGCCAGAAATGACACATACACCTTTGAACATGTTATTGTGACTTACAACATATAGATGGGCATTCATTCACCAGGCTTTGGAGTCAGGCCTCAGCCTTTCCTTTGATAATTGGTCTGATGACCACTATAAATTTTGTTTGGTTTTCTTCAAAATGGAGTGAACACCGATTGATGCCTAAGAAGTCTCCAAGTGTGACCTGTGTTCTTACAACAGCATGTAAGCCTGGAATAAACAGGTGCTAAAACACCTGGGAGCTCCCAAACAAATAAAACCACCTCTCGTTACATAGATGAGAACAGTGGAGAGAATGGGTACTTAAGAGCAGCACCTGCCCATCTCTAGTGCTCACCATCTGGTGGGTGTCCAAACCCATAAAGTCAATAAAACCCTGTGCTCTTCGAAATCTCCTCCCGGGTACTTATTCTCTCCTCAACCCTCATCCCTTGGCCTACTCAGGAATCCCTGTCAGCTGATGGCCTTGCCTCTGTCTTTAGAGGGATCTTAGAACCAGACAAGGCCATGGGAGATTCAACCTGGGACTAGATGTCTATTTAAGAGCTGTGGCCAGGAACGCTTGGGTGGCTCAGTTGGTTAGGCGTTCACCTTTGGCTCAGGTCATGATCTCACAGCTCACAAGTTCAGGATCCATGTCAGGCTTTGTGCTGACAGTTCAGAGCCTGAAGCCTGCCTTGGATTCTGTGTCTCCCTCTCTCTCTGCCCCTCCCTTGCTTGCGCTCTCTCTCTCTCTCAAAAAAAAAAAATAAATAAATAAAACCTAAGAAAAAAAGAAAAGACTTGTGGCCATAGGGGTGCCTGGCTGATTCAGTTGGTGGAGTGTGTGACTCGATCTCGGGGTTGTAAGTTCAAGCCCGGCGATGGGTACAGAGATTACTCAAAAATAAAAAATATTAAAAAGAAAAAAAAAAGTTGTGGACTAGAAGAAGGATAGATGCTAAAAGATTCCCTGATAGAATGGGTCACTACAGAGATTCAGTGCACCTAATAGAGTGGAAGTGATTGCAGGCCTCCCTGAGTAGTGAAATAGTTAGCAGTGTGTAAGGCTGGGGACCATCTACAGGAAAGGGATGACACAAGGCAAAGCCCACACCTGCCTCCCCTGGGGGGTCACAGTAGGAACCCCATCACTGTCTGGGCTAGGACCTCTCTGCTCATAAAAAATTTCTGTAGCTGAGAAGGTAAACCTAGAAACCTCTTTGGAAACTTCTGCCAACATTGTTGGGGATGGCTATGATTGCTTTTGTAGATAAATATTTCTTTTTTTTTTTTTTAAGTTTTCTATTTATTTTGAGAGAGAGAGAGGGAGAGAGAGAGAGAGAGACTCTTAAGCAGGATCCATGGTCAGTGCAGAGCTTGATGTGGGGCTCGATCCCACAACCGTGAGATCATGACCTGAGCCAAAATCAAGAGTTGGACGCTTAACCGAGTGCCCCAACAGTAACATTTTTGAGATAAGAAAATCTATGTGTATTTGGGTGCTTATATAATTATAAAATTTAAGAGAATTTTGGATGTTAATTTAAAATGTACCACTGAATTTAGACTTTTGAATTTAGGTCAGAATCTTAGTAAATGTACAAAGAGCAATGGAACGTTTAAGAGAGCTTAAGACTCACTGTATTTATAAGTTTAATTTATTAGATTTCCAAGGATTACTGAAGTACTTGGAAAGGTTTGTTTGGTAATTCAATCACTGAAGTACTTAAGAAAGGAAATTGAATTAATAGACATAAATGCAATTTAGAATGCTTAGAGGAAAAAAATGCTAAAAGGAGTTTAATTCCATGTTAATATGAACAGAGACATTAATCAAACTAATTAAAAGGGATTGCTTCATGCTGGGTTTATAAATAAAATAAAATTTGTAAACTGAATTAAGAAACTTAAGGAAGGACCAGGTGCTGTATTTTTTTTTTTTAAACTCAAATAACTTCCTTTGGGATAATCTTTCCTATAGATTCAAAAGCCATTTTTGGAAGACACAAAAAGCTCCCACTAATAGCCTCATACTTCTTGGGGAGACAGAAGCCATCGGATAGGCACCCCATCACTGTCTGATTACCAAATCCACAAGCCAACTGTATCCACCATTCATTCTTTCTTCCAAGTCGCAACAGAGAGTCTTGTTCCTTCTGTCATTGACCAGCTCTCTTTTGCTCCCCCTGTCCCTCCCTCCTCTGGATGTCCCCTTTCCCACACGAGCAGCTTTGCATGAGCATGTAAACAAGTTAGCACAGGGCCCAATGTGCAAACATTGGTTGGACCAAGAGCAACATATATGCACGAGAGAGCGTGGGTGTCTAAGTGGTGCAGAGACAGAGCTGTTCTGAATCCAACTCTCCCGTGGGTTAGGTTGCGTGTCTCCACCCTAACGGATTAAATCCATTCATTAAAGTCACAGGCAGAAGAGGAGTGGTGTTGTTGGGACAAGATTGCATTCTTTATTGCTTAACTTGGCTGATTTAAATGTTCCTTATTTTCTAAGAATCAATTTCCTTTTAAGACTAATCTCCAGTCTCACGATCACTTGCTTTTAGATTTCATTTTTTTTCTACATTAGGGTAAACTGTACTCTTTGCAGGACACTTATAGATTAAGATACATAAAAATTAACCTTTCAAGATAGTATAATGTAAGTTGAATGTACTTGTTAATGTCAAAAGGTGTGTAGGCTTGAGGACATGCAGACAGTGAAGTTTAAGCCCTACGTGCAGTTATGAATGTGAAACTGATCTATAATGATGTGACATTTTCCTCTAAGTTTTATAAAAATGTCACAGTAATCATATCCATTAGGATGACCAATACTGATAAAGCAGAAAATAACAAGTGTTCACAAGGTTGTGGACAAATAGGAAGCTTGTACACCGTTGGTGGGAATATACAATGGGTGCAGCCATTGTGGTAAACATTATGATGCTTCTCCTAAAAATTAAAAATAGAATTACTGGTGCCTGGGTGGCTCAGTTGGTTGAGTGTCTGACTCTTGATTTCGGCTCAGGTCGTGATCGTAGGGTTGTGAAATGGAACCCTGTGCTGGGTGCGGAGCCTGCTTAAGATGATCTCTCTCCCTCTCTCACTGCCCGTCTCCCCCGCTTGCTCTCTAATAAAAAAGAAATAAAAAAAAAAGAATCACCATATGATCCAGCAGTTCTACTTCTGCGTATGTGTACAAAAGAATTAAAAGCAGGGACTCAAAAAGGTATGTGTACACCCATGTTCCTAGCAGTATTGTTCACAATGGCCAAAACGTGGAAGCAACTCAAACATCCATTGTCTGCCAAACGGATAAAATATAGTATATATGTACGATGGAATATTATTCAACCTTAAAAAGGAAGGAAATTCTGACACACGCTACAACATGAATGAACTTCAAGAGCGTTGTGCTAAGTGATGTAAGCTATTTGCAAAAAACACAAAGACTGTACGACTCTACTTCTGTGAGCTACCCAGATTAGTCAAATTCATAGAGACAGAAAGTCAAACGACAGTTGCCAGGGGCTGGTGGCTGGGCATGGGGAGTTGGTGTTTAATGGGGACAGAGTTTCAATTTCAGAGGATGAGAGAGCTCTGGAGCTAGACTGTGGTGATGGCTTGACAACAGCGTGAATGTGCTTAATGCCACTGAACTGTACACTTAAAAGTGATGAAGACAGTAAATTTTGTTAGGTGCATTTTACCACAAGTTTTTTAAAAAGTCACAGTAGCGCTGCTATAAACTCTGGGGTGCATGTGCCCCTATGTTTATAGCAGCACTATCAACAATCGCCAAAGTATGGAAAGAGCCCAAACGTCCATCAACTGATGAATGGATAAAGAAGATATGGTGTGTGTGTGTATATAAAAATATATATATATATACACACACACACACATACCATATCTATATGGTATATCTATATCTATATATTTATTATTTATATTTATTATATATATTATATATTATTAATACAATACAATTATATTATATATAATATAATATATTATAATTAATATTAATTAATATTATTATTATAATTTATTATAATAATTTATTATTATATTATTAACAATTATATTATATATTATATATATTTAGTATATATTATATATATTATATATTATATATATTATAATATATATTATATTATATAATTACATAATTTTATATATTACAATATATTATAATATATATTATATAATTATATAATAAGTATCAATTAAGAATTAATATAATATTATATATTATAATATATTATATATAATTATATTATATAAAATAATTATATATAATTATATAATTATTAATATATTATATATTATATATAAATACAACATATTTATATATATTGTATTTATTATTTATATTATATATATTTATATATATACACACACACATATATATACATACACATATATACATACACACACACACACACACATATATATATATATATATACACATACATACACACATATACATACAATGGAATATTACTCAGCGATCCAAAAGAATGAAACCTTGCCATTTGCAACAATGTGGATGGAACTAGAGTGTATTATGTTAAGCAAAATAAGTCAGTCAGAGAAAGACAAATGCCATATGATTTCACTCGTGTGTGGAATTTAAGAAACAAAACAGGGGCACCTGGGTGGCTCAGTCAGTTGAGCGTCCGACTTCAGCTCAGGTCATGATCTCACAGCTCCTGAGTTCGCATCAGGCTCTGTGCTGACAGCTCAGAGCCTGGAGCCTGTTTCAGATTCGTCTCCCTGTCTCTCTGTCCCAACCCACTCGCATTCTGTCTCTGTCTCTCTCAAAAATAAATAAACATTAAAAAAAACTTTTTTTTTAAATAAAATAAAAGAAAACAGATGAACAGGGGAAGGGAAGGGAAGGAAAAATCAGATAAAAACAGAGAGGGAGGTAAACCATAAGAGACTCTTAAATACAGAGAACAAAGAGAGTTGCTGGAGGGAAGATGGGTGGGGGGGTGGGCTAAAGGGATGATGGGCATTAAGGAGGGCACTTGATGGGATGAGCACTGGGTGTTATACGTAAGTGGTGAGTCACTGGGTTCTACTCCTGAAACCAATACTACAAAGCATGTTAACTAACTTGAATTTAAATAAATTTTGTACTCTAAAAAAAAAAAAAAAAAAACAGTCACAATAGCCAACAGGCCACATTTGGCGTCCAGTATAAGGGATTTTCCAGAAATTCTGTGGTAGATTAGACAGAGAAGGAATAATAGCTCTACTGAATGAGACCCTGACTCAAGTTCAGATACCATATGACCTTCATCAGAGACAGAGACACAAGAGCCTAATGGTCTGTACCTTCTAAGGCTTGCATGTGTGAACCCAGGGTAAATCAAATGTAGAATTTCTTTAGCGTTTATTTGTTTATTTATTTGCTTATTTATTTGAGAGAGAGAGAGAGAGAGAGAGAGAGTACGAGTGCATAAGTTGGAGAGAGGAGCAGAGGGAAGGAGAGGGAGAATCTTAAGGGGGCTTGATACCAAGACCCTGGGATCATGACCTGAGCTGAAATCAACAGTCAGACATTCAACCCACTGAACCATTCAGGTGCACCTAGAATGTAGTCTTTATAGCTAACATTTGATAATGTCAGGGCTTCCTTTCTAGTGTTTACAAGTGGTTTGTTTTTAACTCTTATTAAACCAGAGACAGGGATGTTATCTCATTTTATAGATTCTCTTTTTTCTCTTGTTTTTTTTTTTTTGTTTTTTTTTTTAACGTTTACTTATTTTGGGGACAGAGAGAGACAGAGCATGAACGGGGAAGGGGCCGAGAGAGAGGGAGACACAGAATCGGAAGCAGGCTCCAGGCTCTGAGCCATCAGCCCAGAGCCCGACGCGGGGCTCGAACTCACGGACCGCGAGATCGTGACCCGTCTTTTTTCTCTTGTTAATCAGCCAACAAATATTTGTTAGGCACCTACCATGTACAGGGAGCAGAGTATTAAGTAAGAACTTTGAGAAAAATTTTTAGGTTGAACCATATGAAATTGTCAATACTCGACCATTTTTGACCTGAAAAAAGAGGCAGTTTCGTATGGTTCAACCTAAATTCAGTTGTTGATAGCCTGAGGGGAGAGAAAGGATACAGAGAGACACCAGAGAGGCTGGCCAGCAATGACAGGTACAACAACCAGCACCACCACCCCCAGCCAGATAAATGCGGTAGGTCTTCTGGAGAAGAGGGAGCAGGATGAAGGAAATGGCGATGGGGCTGGGACAGTGGGGCTTGAAGGATGGAGAAAGTCACTCATTTACCAAAATGGCTGCTTGAAGGGTGAGCAGACGCAGGGAGAGGTGCACGCCCGGGGCCGTGTGTGGAGTCGCTAGGCTTGATGAGGAGGGACTGAGGAACTGAGGCTCGAAGGGTGGTGGGAAGGTCAGCAGTCTAACTGGATTTCATCATCTCCGTTGGACAGGATGGAGCTCCTGAGCACTTAGGGGTTAAGAAGGAAGAAGAGGTTCAGGAACAATAAATGGTTGAGTGAAGGAATTATGGGAAGATAGTGTGGTCGAAAGTTGTGATGAGAAAATTGACCGAATTCTTGGTAGCTGAGAATAGCCAGTGGTGTATTAGGGACAGATGAGGACCTTAGGAAGGAAGAGGTGGTGTGGAATTGAGTGAGGTGGGGCTACATGAGAAAGGCAGGAGCAAGTGATACCGGTGAGGAGGGCATGTTGGTATCATGGATGAAGTGGAACTGGCTTAACTAAATGTCAAAAAATGGCAGAGTTTTGTCTAGAATTTTGAAAGAAAAAAAAAAAATGTGATGCATGAACCACATCGAGGCAAGCAAGCGTTCTTTTCCAAGGGCAACAGAAAGGCATTTGGGGACACGAAAGGACTCAAATGACATTTTTCTTTTCTCTCAGGTTGATTCATCCAACACCATTAAACAAATACTTACTGAGTACCTACTACGTGCCAAGCACTGTTCTATTTCAGTTACACCACTTAGCCAGACATATACCCCTGCTCTTGTGGAACTGAATTCTAGCTGTGAGGGGTGTGTGTGTGTGTGTGTGTGTGTGTGTGTGTGTGTACAGATAATAAATAATAACCATAGCAAATAAGTGAATTATCCAGTATGTTTGAAATTAATAAGTACTAATTGAAAAAAAAAGAGATCAGAATAAGGATGGTCAGGGTAGGCTTCATTGAGAAGCTTCTAGATGACCTAGATTACAAATTCTGTATTTTGCAATATCCATCATGCTGTTAATTGACCTCATTACATTTTCAATTTGGCAATTATGATTTTTAGTCATTTTTGATGAGGATGTTGGCTAAAGATAAAATTATTTTCTAATACCACCAGGAAACCAAGCAAAGTCCACAGCAGAACTCTTTCTGCTAAATATTTTTCTACAACCAGTACGACCAATTGAGCATTGATCTTTATTCACCCAATTTTGGTCCGTGCAATTTTAAATCCAAGAGAATTTTTTAAATGCATATGTCCTTCAGATAATTCATATCCATTGTAGAAAATTTGGGAAACATTAAAAAGTGTAAAGAAAATATAACAGTTCCAATTGCTCGAAATGATTTCTAGATAATTTTGTAACCAACATCACCATCCCCACCAAAGAAATTAAAAAAGCAGCCCTAGCGATCTACCACTGAGAAGTCAAAGGCTACACCTGAAGCATGAGTGGACCTTTCTCCAAGAAGAGTTCCAAAAGCTTGTTAGCAAAGGTCATGTCCCATAGCCTCTAACACCAAATACGACCACTGTGATGAATTGTTGTGATTTAAATGCTATTTGGATATCTACATTCTGCTTAGGCAAATGTTTTAATTGGTTTCATTACTTCGAGGTCATTCCTTCCTTATTATTCTTTACTATTCACACACTGGAAGGGACCTGCTTATCTTTGTAGAAATGAATCCTGTTAGCATCTGAATCCCATCTGTGCGTGAATGAGAGTTCAAGGTTGACCGCATTTGAATACAGTGCCTCTGTGGTTCTACAAGCAGATGGGGTCCGGAAACTTGGGTTACTACTGGCTTCATTTAGATAACAACTTACTATATTATTTTTCCCTTTTCATTAAGATCATTTAACAAGCTGTACAAAGGTTCTAAGCATTTTACATTATTATGCAAAGTAGTTCACCTTATCTACAAGTATAATAATGTCTGACAACTAGAATATCATCCTTAAATGGTTGTGCAGAAAGTGCAGCTCTGTGCCAGTGTTTCTGAGGCCATCAGGGCACAGAGGTCTCCAAACTTGGTGGGGCTTACACTGTTGGAGAGGGGCAGCGCCCAGGCTTACTCCCAGGGCAGGTGCCAAAGGGTTTAATGACCATGGAAATAGGACCACTGCCTCTTTGGACTTGGGGTTTCCCCAGGCCATGACCTATTCTTGGAAGGCCACATGCCCTCACCCATCAGGAGGAGCTGGAGTACAAAACCCTGGCCCTCCGGTTCCTGACTTTGGCTGCAGAACCTGGTCCCCAAGCTGAGGAGTTGGCCAACTGCCTGCCCCCTGGGGAGGAGGCCATGCATTTTAAAAAACTGTCAAAATGAGCTTTAATACCAGCTGCCGGCCTCATCCATCTTCAGTAATAACTTACTGTCAAGTAACAGGATCCTCCAAAGTTGGAACGTAATGAGCCTTTCCGCTTAGCTCTACGGCTAGGAGCGGTGATAGGAGAAATGCACATGGAGGTGAAGGCAACTAAAGCTTATTCTTTAAAAAAAAGACCAATCTAGTCATTCAGAGTCTGACATTTCTCTCTTCATGATCCAAAGAAAGGGCATGCTATCGAAGGTGTGTGTTGTCAGTAATGTGGAGCACAGAGGGGTGGGCGTAGGTGACTTTCCAAAGGTTCAAGCAGACTACAACAGCATCTGAAATGTAGGTCCCAAACCACCTTCATCCGAATCTCCAGGGAGCATGTTGAAAATGCAGATGTCTGCCCCTTGCATCCTCTAAATGAAAATCTGAGTGGTTGAAAAACGGCATGGAACAGCATTGTCGAATGGTTGGAACTATAAATCTTCCAGGTCTGTCTTTGGAACAGCAATGGCCAGTTTCCTCAAAGCATTGGGAATACCGTTTGCTGAAGAGGGCATTATGGACTGAATGCTTGTATCATCCCCAAATTCACAGGGGAACACCCAACCCCCCAATATGATGGCATTTGGAGGTGGGGCCTTTGGGTGGCAATTAGGTGATGAGGGTGGTACCCTCACAAACGGAACTATCGGCCTTGTAAGAGGCCAAAGAGCTAGCTGGCTCTCTTTCTGCCATTTGAGGAGACAACACAGTGTGGAGGAGGTCTGCAACCAGGAAGAGGGCTCTCCCCAGAACCTGACCGCAATGGCACCCCACTCTACCTCCAGCCTCCAGAACTGTGAGAAATCAATCTCTGTCGTTTATGAGCCACTTGATTTATGGTAGAAAGTTATAGTAGCCCGAGCTGATAGGGGCAGAGGTTTTCTGAACACTGGTTGGCCTATTCAATTTTGGCCCCATACTTAAGGACTCTTGTATTGCCAGCTCAGGCTAAGAAACATAAAGGCTTCTTCACATGAGACATGGAGGGTGTCCTCTACCGCCCTCCACTCCTGCCAAGGAGAAAACAAAGTTTTCCCCGAAGTGTTTTAGGGATGTGCATTTGTCAACTACTGAGGTACGAATGTAAGGGGAGTATGGTGCTCAGTACGGCCAAGTATGGCCTTGGGACCTGGGCTTCTAATGAAAGATGGGTCACATGTTCAGGATGAGGAGTTTCTTGGAACAGCATGTCCTCGAATACCTGAAGAGTCTAAAAAGTGGGAGTGGGTTGGCACTGACACTGCCCAGTAGGGACCACACTGAGGGTCTCACGGAGCCAGAGCTCTGCAGTGGGGCCCTCTGAGGAAGCCCATGGCTGGTGGATACACCAAAGAGTTCCAACAAATGAGGAAAAGTGTCAAGGAGATTATGTGACACACAGCCAGTCTGGCACTGATTGGTGTTGTGTAGCATGTCCTACGAAGTTGGTCAAGGGTCCTACCCCAGCTAGTCCTCACACGGCCCTGTGAATCACAAAGATGGCGGGCAGTTCCATTCGCCAGTAAGTGAACACTTTCGGAGAAGCATACTCGCTTGAAGCCGCAGGGTTAATAAAGATAACGCGGCACTCCTCCCACACTCGGCTTTGGCGGCAGCTCCCAAGTCTGTAAGTGGGACACCGCTTCATGGGAGAGCAGACAGCACGCCCGCAAGGTGTTAACACCTGAAATGATTGTATTCGTTACACGAATCACACACTAGCAAGTGAGTGTGGCTGAGTTCTCGTGAGAAACGGCCCAAACCAGCCCTGTATTTACCCAACAGTTTTAAGAGAATACTTCCAAGCTTTTCTACCCTCTCTCACGGTTCTAAACTTTGGTCTTAAATTTATCGGGCATTCTAGTATGGGGTGGTAGAAAGGGTACCAAAGTAGTTAATAAAGCAGTTGACACATACAAACCAAAGACCAAATTGTACTGGCACCAAAAATACTGTTTGGAAATGTCAGTTTCAGTAGACCTAAAGATTCTAATTATAATTTAAGACTATAATTTGTGATGCACTTTGGGAGAAAACACAGCCAGTTTTAGCTCCCTAGAAACATGATTTCATGGCATCTGGCCTAAGTCACGTGCGAGGGCTTGGTAGCTCAGTACCGTAATTGAGCGGGGCTGTTGATGAAAAATGAAGGCACATTTAACGCAAACAAATGAGCAGAGTCACACAACTGTAAGATGGCTGACCTTTATTGCCCTTTGCTGTCTGTGCAGAGGCAAAGGAACGGCAAGGCAGGGTGTGCTTGGGAAACCTCGGTCTTGCAGGAAGGTGATGGCAGAAGTCCCACCTGGACCGAGGATCGGTGATCCACACTCCAAGCCGCGTGGGGACTCTGCCCTGGCTGCCTTCCGCCACCGTCAACAGGCTCACACTGGGGCTATCCATCCACCCTCCACCGGGCCACCTGCTGCCACACAGGGATGCTGGAACCTTTGTTAATACGAACCCTCATCTACCCCAGGCAGCTGGAGGACTTCCCATGGTGGTTTGGGACAAGACTGACGACGACTGTCAGTTTTAACTATAAGCCTTAAAGCAGTTGCTGAAGCCAAAATGTGTATCTGTCTTGTGTCAATTGCTGGTTTCTTCCTTAATTGCTACGTGTAAATCCAACTCTTTTGGCTATCCAGACACTCATTATACACAGGGATTTTAAGCATCAAGTCAAAACGGAACACACAACAGCGAGACCTGAAAAGTCAGAAGGACTTGTTATTTCCAGGGATAAGGTACAGAATACACGTGCTTCGTCTAGACTAGCGATCCACACCACTCACCTGGATATATATTCTGATGTAACGGGGTACCCCAACTCCAGGTACCAGACCCCAAACTTCTAATTGATAGCAAAGGCAACAAAGAGATACAAATCAACTCACAGAAAACAGGAGTGGCAGATGAAGAGCAAACTCTCATGGGTGAGAGTATCTTATTTCCCTTGGAAGCCTTCCTTCCTGGGCTGGTGTTGGAAGGTTGTACCCCTGAAGCCTGATCTCTGGGTGTGCAACCCTGCCCTACCACGTACCAGCCATGTGACCTTGTGCACGTACCTCATGCCTCACTTTCTCCATCTCTGTAAGGGGGATGAGAACAGGGCCGTCTCGTGGGATTGTAATGAGGAATAATAAGTGAGGACGCATAGATGGAGCGTTGAACACGCACTCGTAATTAGCTCGCGAAGGCACAAATCCCGTTTTCCCGTGCCTGGCACATCGCGACCGTCCGAGATTCATTTACCGATTGAGCAAATGAAAGTAAGACCCGGGTGAAGAGAGAAAAGCTGCAGCTGAGAGGCGGGGCTGACGAACATTTAGGAAAACATTGTGTGACGGATAATTTCCAAAGAGTAAAGTTAAGACCAGGCTTGAGATTCTGCTTTCTCTTGGAGAGTTTCACTAATTCAAATTTATTATTTCAACATACAAAGATGTGGTGGTAGAAAAAGAAAACACACAAATAATAAATTTATTAGCCTCCTCTCTAAAAATGTTTCCCTGTAGGCACTGAGTGTTCAGTAAATGCTAGAGCGACTACTTCCCCGTATTGAGTCTGAGTTTTCCCAAAGATCAATACACACATAGTCTTCTCATAATACGTTTTTTATTACAATATCCAAAAAACTGAGTATGCAAGTTTAGGAGGTCTCGAGACCCCTTCTTCAGTTGTAGGAATGTGCCATCTCAAGACTGTATATTTCAACTATAAAGAAGTTCAAATGTAAAGAAAAAAATGCAATTTCTTCATAAACATTCTGTGTGTCTTTTACCTACCAATCACATATTCTCTTGTAAACCCTGGAAAATTCCCTGTAAAGCAAATAGTTCTTACACACACACACACACACACACACACACACATATATACACACACACATCCATGGATGTGTGTGTGTATATATGTGTGTGTGTGTGTGTGTGTGTGTGTGTGTATATATATGGTGTGTGTGCGTGTGTGTGTAAGTGTATGGTAGCTCCCCTTCCCCAAAGATCAGCTGTTTTCCTTAATCATCTGTATTAGTGTCAACAAATGGCTACGGATACATATTACTTTGAGAATTAAATACATAATTGTGAAATTTAAACAAGCCGAAGGGCAAGAGGAAAAAGCACTATGCGGATGGCACATCTGGGGGGAAATGACCACAACCTCGGTCTTTCGGAGTCACCGGTCCGGCTTCTGCGGACGGACTTTCAAGGAAATTTCTTTTATTGCAAGCATAGCCCCGAAGGCACTGGAGTTTCCTCGCGACTGTCTCATCTGGTGGTTCTGGTGCTGCTACCCGCAAGCGCGTCCACTCTCCCTGGACAGTCTGGGAGCCATGCAGGGGCGAGGGGCACGGAGCCAGGGCTGCCAGGACCGGGGACCTCGCAGGTGCCGCCTGGCCGGAGAGGGAGCCCAGGGCCCGCGGACCCCGCGTTCGGAGCGTACTGTAGTTCACATAATTAACGGCAGCTTTGGTGCATTCAAACCGTGCCCGATGTCTTTTTCATGAGGGGTTCTGTCAGCGTGAACAACCCGAAGGCTGTTTTCAGTTGCACAGGAATAAAGTGAAGGAACGTTCCTCCTCGCCTCCCGACCCCTGAACCTGGCCGGGAGGAGGGCGGCTGGAGAGTGGGTGGCAGGGCGCGGCGTGGCAGAGGAGAGAGGCGAGTGGCAAACAAACCGACCTGCACGCGAAGATGAACGAGGCAAAGGAAGCCAAGAGACGATGATGAACCACCGGACGGAGCGGGGCCCGCTGCGGGAGGGCCCGTGAGCGCGGCTGCTTCTGGGGGCCGGTCCGCTCGGCTCTGGGGAGGTGAGTGCGGCCCCGAGGGCCCAGAGGTGGCTGGGGCTGTGGCAGGGGCCGTCACTGCAGCGCTCTCACGAGGTAGAGCTTCTCCCCGTGCTCGCTGGTGAAGATGGGTGCCTTTTTGTAGTGTTCCACCAACTCGTCCATGGTGTGAAACCGCCGCTGCCCGATGCAGTAGACATTGTCCACAAGCTGCACCTTGAAATGTTTGTTCTTCCCTGATGCTTTCAGAGACACGGAGAAGTCACTGGGCTGGGGAGGAAACAGAACACGAGTCAGGGTGGGCCGCACGCAGGAGACGGGGGATCGCCACCACCCGCGAGCACAGGAGCCCGGTCTCCTGCGGTGTCTTCTACGAAACCTGACAGTGAGGATGACCCGGAGGTCATCCAGGGTTCACGTGTCCGGACCCCGAGCACAACTGCATTTTGCTTAGTACAGCTTCGGTGCCAAATAGATTTTAGTGTGAAAACCGGAGACTCCAGGCCCTGTAGGATACCGGTGTTAACCGGATGCTGAAGAGACTTGCATCTTTTCAAATTTCCCAACCTATTTGGGATAAACTGGGAATCTGTAAAAAGTGGATTTGCATATAGGCAGCAGCTAGAGATTTCCTTTCTGCTGACTATCAGAAATTAAGCCATCAAAAATGTTCAAATTCTAAGCTATTTAAAAATAAATACTTTAAGAGCAGTTGAAAACTCTGGCTTGCATTTTAAACATGGTTGGTAATATCCTGGGGAGGGGGGGGTGGCTGTACTATGGTTTAAGCACAAATTTTCCTGAGAAATGTTTAAATTTGTGATTATGTCAGTGCCTTGCTTACCTTTGAATACATTTTTAGAAAGATACCATTATTTTTATTAAAATTGGTCCTGCCTCTTGTGAGGCACTAAATAGCTGGCGAGGCTGAGGAGGGGAGTGGAAGGAGGCTGGCCTCCCACAAGGGCCTCAGAATAAAACCCTACTGCCCACCACAGCCCATCGGGGCTGTGTCTCCTGGCCCCTGCTTACAGATCAAAATGAAGGAGATGAAAGTATGTCCCACCCCTAGTGCCATTTTCACATCTGTTCACGTTGTTCTTTGAGCCGTCCTGTCCCCCCACCTTGGACAACTATTCCTGTAAGGCTCACCTATAAGGTTTTCCACCTGGGGAAGCCTCCCCATTCTCAATCAAGAGAAGTTCTTCCTCCTCGTCTGGCCACATAGCATAAAGCAATAGCTTCCAGTGGCAGAAGCAGAGTGCATTCTAGTGACTTGTAATAAATAATGTACACGCATGTCTTATTCCTTCATTATGCATTAGGCCAGGTAGACCATGTCTTCTCCACCGCCATATTTTGCCATATTTCGCCATATAGATGGTGAGTGCCTACTACAGTTCGTTTTTTCTTTTTTTAAAGTTCATTTATTTATTTTGAGACAGAGAGACCATAAGCAGGTAAGTGGCAGAGAGGAGAGGAAGAATCCCAAGCAGCCTACACACCACCAGAGCAGAGCCTCAATGTGGGGCTCGAACCCATGAATTGCAAGATGACAACCTGAGCCAGGATCAAGACACTTAACCGAGTGAGCCACCCAGGCGCCCCAAGGCTACTACAGTTGGGGACTGAATTCCTAAAGCAGGATTCAGTGTTCCCCAATACCCAGCACCTTCTTGCTGCTGAGGACCCACCCAGCTTTGTGTCCTTCCCACGGACACAAAATGAACAAGCATCTCAGCCATTGTCTCTTACACAGAGTTTACAAACATTTGATACAAAGTGTGCCAATCTTGCAAGACAAGTGGAAATCCCATGAAGTCAATGACAGCTCAGGGAAATGGATGTCTGGGGACATTCAACTCTGTAAAAGCACCTCGGGGCTCACCCACCAGTCACAGCTGCTATCATAAAAGAATCAAGAGACAACTGTATTCATAGTTTGTATTTATGTATCCCTCAGTCTCAAACAGACCAAGCAGAAACAAACCTTTGAGGGAAAAGCCCCATCTTATCTCCACGCTTCATCCCAGGGCTTGATGTCCCAGAGGAACATCAAGTGGTAACAGGATGAACCTTCAGGAAGACACAGGAAGAGTTCTCTGCGATTCAGCCTCAGGCTACATGTGATTTTCAGAATCATGGCCACTAAAGGGTCGGGGGTGGTGAGGAGGACACAGAACTTGAAGAGCATTTCCAACACCAGACCTCTTAGAAACAAATCATCACGAACCCTGATGTCACAGATGATCCGGTCAACCCACCCTATCAACGTAATATTCTAAACAGCAAACAGCACAAGACGGCGTTGGTTCTAAGCAATCACTTGACCGCATAATTCTCAAATCATGACTGTTTCGCAGGACCGAACTAGATAGATGCAGCCTAGCGTCAGCGTCCTCAGAATCATCGCCCAAGCTGGTGGCTGTGTACTGTTCTAAAAAAAGAACGGAGTGAAGCAGGTGCGGCCTGATGGGTACTCCACGCGTGAGCGAGGCCTGCGGTGTTGGCATCATCGTGGCTGTCACAAGTTATTAGTCCTAGCGGATCAGGACACCACAACCGCGTGCGACAGTACATACAAGTTATGAACCACTCAACCCTCTCCTGAGGGCTTCACGTTTTCCTTAAAGCAAGGTTTAGTTTCAAGCTTCTAGTAAATTTCATTGAAATATATGTACTCTGGGACAGGAGTCTGTGTCTTTCGGAGAAGACAGAAGGCCACCTCACCTGTACAGTTTAGCACAAGCGGGGCCCTACACTGGTTTTATAGATACTTCTCAATTCACAGAGCAGCATCGTCGTGGAGGCGGTACATGAGTCAGGGTCAGTACATGACAGACCCAATTTTCATTAAGCCAAATGACCAGATGACTTTCTGACCAGGGAGATTTGCTTCTAATTTAAGCTCCTTAATGTAACATCATGGCGCGTCATGTGTATGCGTGTGTTAACGCCAGTAAAACTGATGCAGCAGAGAAGGTAATTGTTAATTTCATGGGCTCTTGAGCAGAAACTAACTAAGCTTAAAGTTGAGGACACAGAATGAACCAAGTTTATGTCAAGCAGGAATGCCGAACATTTGGGGCATTCTCAATTGCATCCTGAGTAGAATTTCCAATCTACGAACTAAAACGCAGTTACATGTTCTCACAACCAGCACTAAATGAAGCCTGAAGGGGAGCTAGACCAGTGGCTCTCAAGGTGTGCTCCCGAGACCAGTAACGGTGGCAGTGTCACCTGGGAATCAGCCAGAAAAAGCAAATTCTCAGGCCTCGCCCCAGACCTGCTGCCTCAGAGACTCCAGGGTGGGGCCTAGCCATCTGTGTTTCATTGAGCCGTCCAGGGGATGCGGAGACAGTTTGAGAACAGAAATGAGATCTGGGCCAACTACCAGCAGCGCTCTCAGATGTTCAGAGCCATGAGAAAAAGATATGAACATGACTGATGGGCTAAGTAGCCCCTCGAAGGAGGGAGCTCCAATGGCCAACCTCACCTCCAGGCTGTGGATGCCTTCCTGATTCTAAGGAGTCCGGCCTCAGGGCGCCTGGGTGGCTCAGTTGGCTGAACAACCGACTTCGGCTCAGGTCACTATCTCGCCGTTTGTGAGTTCGAGTACCACAGCAGGCTCGGTGCTGACAGCCCAGAGCCTGGAGCCTGCTTTGGATTCTGTGTCTCCCTCTCTCTGCCCTTCCCCTGCTCGTGCTCTGTTTTTCTCAAAAATAAATAAACATTAAAAAAAAAAAAATTAAGGGGTCCGGCCCTGCTCCAGACTTTGCTGC
This sequence comes from Herpailurus yagouaroundi, assembly GCF_014898765.1. Lineage (NCBI taxonomy): Eukaryota > Metazoa > Chordata > Mammalia > Carnivora > Felidae > Herpailurus > Herpailurus yagouaroundi. Next base: position 25,364,540 of record NW_024412441.1, on the reverse strand, counting down.
GCAAAACTGCCTCGATGAAACACTGGGACACAGGTGGGGAGAATGCTCTAACATCTCCTTTCCTCAGTTTGGGCCAATTCCCTGGGCCCGACAGAGATGGAGAGGCTCCAGAGTCAAAACAACTCTGCCTCTAGAGAAAGCTCATGAGGCAGGGGAGGACCCCTGGGAAGGCAGTGCCACCAGTCTTGTCCACATTTCCACAGTCCTTCCAGGCTGGTTTTCTGGAACGACTTGGCAGACTTGGGTGAAAAGAACCATGCCACGCTCCCCTCAACCAGTAGTGCTGTGCTCTGGACCCTCACTTAAAGCTTGTCAAAGAACCTTAACAGGGTTTTGTGTGAATACCTACGCTGAGAAAAGAGGACCCAAACAGACTCCAGCCCCGCATTCTCTCTCCACACACGTTTTTGTTTTGGGGTGTTACCGATCGGAAGGCACAGGCCCCCATGAGGTAGTAAACAAGCTTTCCATGACGGGGCCCAAGAGCGGAAGCCTGTTGAGTGTCCCTCCTCGGGAGGCCAATGTGTCGCAGTGATTGTGAGGTGGGAAGTGGGCCAGACTTGGGAAGTCTTCATGGTTGGTGGGGGTAGGAGCCGGCGCTGCCGTTTTTGCATCATGGAGAAGTTGAGTGCAGGCATTCTTAAGAACGCCGCACTTCCACTGCGGGGAGGTGTTCTAGAGAAGTGCTCTAGAGAAGCGTGCACATGTGTACTAGGCTACAGGTTTAGGAACGTCCGAGCAGCATTACTCATACTGACGTTGAAGTACAAACACTCTTCATCTCCACCAACAGGAAAATGGACACATAGATGAGGTATATACTTCACCAAACAATGAAATAGATCTAATAGGGAAAAATCTGTTATAAGATGCCCAATAGGACTGATGGAGAAATTTCCAGTCCCCCACCGAAGACTCCACTTCCGGGTTCTTCTTCCTGCCCTGCTTGCTTCACGTGCCAAATTACTATTAATGCAGGATGAAGAAGTAACAGGCTACAAATTGTTCCCTCTGATTACACTCGGGGCCCAGACCTCTGGAGAGTGATCTCCTCTGAGCCCGCTGGTGTAACATAAACCTCCTGCCTTCTGAGATCTCCAAGTGCCACTTGGTTCTTCCGCCAGGTGATCCAGACCAGGTCCCATAACGTATCAACGTGGACTAAATAAATCTCATACAGTACGGACCAAGAGAAGAAAATGAGAAAACAATAGCTGCCGTATGATACCATTCACAGGATTGAAAAGCAGGCAAAGCTAAAATGGACTGTTTAGGGATATACACGTAGGTTTAACCAATGATGAAAATGATTATCATAAAATCAAAGGTAAGCAGTTATCTCTAGTGGGAGGCGTGGTGCAATCAGGAAGCTACTATGGGGGTGGGCAGGAGCTTCTGGAGTACCAGCAGTGTCCTATTTCCTGACCTTGACCTGGGTTAAACACATACTTCTTAAATGACATTTTCTGGGTGCTATGTGTCATAATGAAGTATGTTTTGAAGACGATAAATCTGAAGCTAGACCTGGCCCGGCTAACCACTAGTCATGTGGCACTGGCATTTACTGCTTCAAATATTGCTTCCCCCTCTTGCCTACCTCTCCTCCTCACCATCCACTCTTTTGGGACACCGGTTACGTGTACGGTAAACCTTTCAGTTGGTCCTATAAATCTCAGTTCAGCCTTCTATAACAGAATACCATAAGCTGGGTGGTTTAAAGACAGAAATGGACTTCTCTTAGTTTTAGAGACAAGGAAGTCAAGATCAGATTTGGCAGATTTGGTGTCTGGTAAGGGCCTGCTTCCTGCTTCATAGATAACCATTTTCTCATGGTGTCTTCAAACGGCAGAAGGGCCAAGAGAGTTCTCTAGGGTCTCTTTTCTCATGGCACTAATCCCATTCATGAGGGCTCCTCCCACGTATATATCATCACATTGGGTACTGGGCTTCAGCATGTGAATTTTGCAGGAGATAAAGGGAAACACACACACACACACACATTCGGTCCATAGCAAAATCTCTTGTGCTTTTCTCTTTTTTTGTGTGTTTTAGAAACCTAAAATTTCTATTCCTTTGAGCTATCATCCCATTTACTAATCCCTTCTTTGGCTGTGTTTAATCTACTGTAAACCTACCAAGTTGTTAATTTCAATTACTGTATTTTTTTGGTCTTCTAATTCTCACTTTGCTCTTTTTGTTTATTACTTCTAATTCTCGACTCAAATTCATCTTGCAGAATTTCCTGAAACTACGAATCCATTCACCTTAAAAACCACACCTACACATTCAAAATCTCGGTTTCTGTAGGTCTGTTTCTATTCTCTTTTTCTCCCTTCTTTGTTTTTGGTAATTCAGCCTTATCTTTTGGTACTTTAATTTGAATGCTGCATATTGATACGAGGTTTGCAAGGCTGATACTGTCTTCCAGAGATTTATTTGCTTTTGCTTCTCTACTCAGTGAAGGTAACACAGAACACCTTAATACAATGAGGAAGAGAATTAATGACAGTGTGATTTATTTCAGGTTTGCTTTGGGCTTCTAGTATGTAGAAGAGTAGTAGTTTGGAGAGTCCATGCTAAAGGCCTGGCTTTTTTTTTTTTTTTTTTCTGGGGCCATGACTCCTTGGTGGCCCTGACCTCTAATTTTTGCCCCCAGCACCATAGGCTCCTGAAAGACTACTTCTTGGTTGCTTTTTGTTTGTTTCAAGGTTTTGTCCAGCTTTTCTAGCTGTTTTCAGCAGAAGTGTTAGTCTGTAAGAAATCAGTCCACTATGACACAGGCAGAAACTGGTCATGTGACATTGGGCAAGTCGTGATTTGTTCAGACTCTAGGTTTCTAGTACAGTTACACTAACTGAGAAGGAGGACAGTTGGTTGTATTATAGGCTGTGGAACCAGGCTGCCTGGGTTCATATTCTGGCTCCTTTACCAACTAGCAACACAACCTTGGGCAAATTTCCCAACGGTTTGCTGCTTCAGTTTTCTCAACCGCAAAACAGATAGAATTCCTGAAACTGGGAAGAGACTGGAACAGTTTAATAAACTACAGTCATGTCAGGAGTACAACATCTTTGGGGAAATATTAAGCGAACACCGCCATTTAGGGGCTCTTCTTTAAGTTTGTTTTATGAAACTTTATAAACACAGCAATCAGCATCTTGCCAACTTTTAAAAGATTTCTTTCGATTAGAATCTCTAGAGAATACTTAACTTTCCAAACAAACTAGAAGAGGTCTATCTTCTATTGCAGAAGCATCACATTAAAAAAAAATTAAAAAAATTTTTTTCAATGTTTATTTTTGACAGAGAGAGAGAGAGAGCGCACGCGCATGAGCAGGGGAGGGGCAGAGAGAGAGGGAGACACCGAATCCGAAGCAGGCTCCAGGCTCTGAGCTGTCAGCACAGAGCCCGACGCGGGGCTCGATCTCACGAACCTCGCGATCGTGACCTGAGCCGAAGTCAGATGCTTAACCAACTGAGCCACTCAAGCGCCCCCCGCCCCCGCAAAAAAAAATTTTTTTAATATTTATTTTTGAGAGAGAGATAGAGCGTGAGCTCTGAGGGGGAGGGGGAGGGAGAGAGGGAGACACAGAATCCAAAGCAGGCTCCAGGCTCTGAGCTGTCAGCACAGAGCCCAACGTGGGGGTTGAGCTCACAAACCGTGAGATCATGACCTGAGCTGAAGTCAACACTTAACTGGCTGAGCCACCCAGGCAACCCAGAAGAATCACATTTTACTTCACTCGTGATCACGTGGTCATCCTTGTTTACATCTGTCTCTCTTACTACGCTCCAAGCACCTTGAACCAAAAGGCTCATTTCTAGTTCATTTTTACGGATGCTAGAGAAAAAACCAGATCCGATACGTAAGCACTCAATAGGTAGCCGCTGAACTACCTGCCACCAAGTATCTTTGAGGTCTCCTGATTTCCAGCAGAGGAAAAATAAACATTACCAACGTGACAGCTACTTGTTTGCTCCTTCTTTGAGCAACGAATGGTAAAGCCGTGTCTCTTGAATTTTGTCATTTTTGTACTGTCGCCTTTCTTATAGTCTTGTTTTCTACCTGGAGTACCATATTACTTGTCTATTGGCTGTGTAACAAATCGCCCCCAAATTCAATGGCTTAAATACGGTGAACGTTTATACTTGCAATTTCCGTGGCTCACGAATTTGGAAGTGCCTTAAAACTTGAGCTGGAACCACTCAACTCCTATTGGGCTATAGTCAAGACATCATCTAAAGACTTAACTAGGGATTCAGGAGCTGCTTCCAAGAACCAGGTTTGCTCGCATGTACCAGTCAGGAGCCCTTGAGTCTCTTCACAACCTGACAGCTGACTCCCTCAAGATCAAGAGATCTGAGAAAGAGCAAAGCCACAATGTCTTTTACAACCCAGTCTTGGAAATCACCTAACATCACTTCTACCACATTCTGCTCATTAGAAGTGAGTCATTAAGTGCAGTTCCTCCCAAAGGGGAGGCAATCAAGAATTTGTGGACATCTTTTTAAGCCATCACAGCTACCATGTTTGTTAAACTTTCTTTGGCTGCACTAAAATCTAACTAGATACAGTCTTATACTTTCTTTTCAATTCTGAAACATCTGCCCTCAATTCCCAACGTCCCCCCTACCCCCTTTCAATTCCCATCTTTGAGATTCCTCCCATTATCCACATTTTCTTCCCTTTCCTTCTCCAAACACTATACTTACTTGGTTCCATTTTTCTTGGCTGAACGCCATGCTAACTTTTCAAATATTATAACATCAGACCATGTCTTCTTGTTCTCTCCTTCTGACTGTTCCTTGAAGGAAAGATTTTTCTATTCTCAAAGCTTTTGAACCAGAGATTCTGCAGAATTATCATTTGGGATAAGCAATTCATTTTACCCCTCACTTTTTTTTTCAGGAAGTCATCTTCCAAGTGGAATATAAGGACAATTAATAGACTGGTAGAAAATCAACCTCTCTCTGGGCTTTTATTAATATGTTATCATTGTTTTTGCTTAGGTTTTAGGTCCCCTATTTGAATATAATCCCTCTAAGGATGAGAACTTGATTTCACTCCACATGTCCACACTGGGATCAGAGTAGATGTTCAATAACTGTACTGACTTTGGGGCCCCTGGATGCCTCAGTCGGTTGGGCGTCCAACTTTGGCTCAGGTCATGTTCTCCCAGTTCGTGGTTTGAGCCTCGCGTCAGGCTCTGTGCTGACAGCTGAGCTCAGAGCCTGGAGCCCACTTGGGATTCTGTGTCTCCTTTGCTCTCTGCCCCTCCCCTGCTCACACTCTGTCTCACTCTCTCTCTCAAGAATAAATAAACATTAAAAAAATAAATAAATGTACTGACTTACAAATTTCCAATTCTGACCATCTCTTCCATTATTCATTTCTTTAGGTAATTCTCACATGTCACCTCTTTGCAATTTCTGCTCACAAGCAATCACTTTTAGAAAAGAAAACTAAAGAACACACCCTCTTTGGTACTGTTTCTACAGGTTCATCAGCTTGATATCCACTGTTTGAAATACTTGCTGAAAAGCACTTTGCATTTTTATAAAACAGATGCCCTGGTCAAATATTCCTCTCCTTTCCTCAAGATTTAATCCTTATTT
>NW_024412441.1:25285932-25358914 GCF_014898765.1 Herpailurus yagouaroundi | reverse complement strand
AAGTCAAGAACAATCTGTAATATCCTTTATTTCTACCTCCATCCCTGATAGCTTAAGTACTAATATGATTTTCTTCTAAGCATGTGGGTGGGAAGAAATAACGGGAGGGTAGGTAGGACCTTGCTCCCAAGCACTCCTGATTCTTAAACTTCTACTTTTTTTTCACTTTGGGGAGTTGAAATTGTCCTTTGTGTGGTTCGCCAAGTCTCCCAGGTAGACTCTGGACTGATTTCCGGTCATGCTGGCTTTTGATTATCAACCATTTATACGTATATTTAATACTCTCTCCACTTCCAAATAGAGGTCACCTTGTTGGTTTCTTGTCAATAGCTACATCATTCTTTCCTTTTGTTTGGCAAATGGGTATTTCCCTTTTCTTACTTCTTTAAGGAAGGTACTCCTTGCCCAGAAAAGTAGTTCCTTTACCACAAAAATCTGAGAACCTATGGATTGGAGGCAAACTGTATTCCACTGATCAATACTCTCTCTGTTCTTATCTCAAAAAAGCTTCCTTTCAGTTTTATCATTCTGTTAAATCACCTGGCCTGGTTGTCCAATATAGCCTTTTTTTAATCAAAATTGACTCACTGTCTATACTTAGGCCACTAGCTGTCAATTGATACTACTCTCTTTGTTTCTGCATCAGATTATGTCATCACTGGCATTTTCTGTTCTTCTTTAAACGTGTCTCTGAAATATTTACTCCACAGGCCGAAAGCCAATCCACCTGTGACAAGATCAAACATTATCGTTGTCATTACCTCCTGAAATAAATATTTCTACGTAAATCATCAACCACAGAACCCAATCTTTAAATGACAGTGTTTACTCTCCAATTTTTTTTTTTAAAATTTAATGTTAATTTATTTTTGAGAGAGAGAGAGAGACAGAACATGAGTAGGGGAGGGGCAGAGAGAGAGGGAGACACATGATCCGAAGCAGGCTCCAGGCTCTGAGCTATCATCAGCACGAGCCTGATGCAGGGCTTGAACTCACGAACCACAAAATCATGACCTGAGCCGAATCTGATGCTTAACCGACTGAGCTACCCAGGTGCCCCATTTTCAAGTTAGTACCCGTATGTGTGTGTATATCCCTCGTTGCCTCCCAAAACATAGTTCCTAAAATTAAATGTAAATACCTCAGAGGTTAGACTTTTAGAATACTGTCCTGTTCACTCTTTCCGCCATGTCATGCCCAGTGTAAATGATCAATAATAAATGGCATTCAAAAATTCAATTCCGAATTTTGCCCTAGAACACAATGCTGCTCAAAAGGGCTGGAACCAATTTCCTAGGCCATAATTCAGTGGTTCCCAAACTTGAGCATCAGAATCACTGGGAGAGCTCATTCACACGGAGGGTGCAGGGCTCCATCCCAGACACTCAGATTCAGCAGGTCTGCGGGAGGCCTGATATTCTGCATTTCTAGCAAGTTCTCTGGTGACACTGATGCAGCGACCACAGTTTGAGAATTACTGCTACGAGGCTGAGGAAAATTTTACATGTGCCTTTTCCTGTTTGTCTGCGGAACTACTCACGCTTGATTCTGTAGGATTTCCAGTGACTATAGTCTGGTGGGAACTTTCAAAAAGGTGAAGAGAGTTAAGGAAGAAGGGAGTGAGCAGGCCAGTTTGCACACAATTCCACTCACGGACCTAACTGATAAAAATCAAGCAATTCCCTAAGAACCGCTTTCTGTGTTAGAAGCTCTACGGGGGTGGCTCTATTTTGTTACTCAACCCCACATTGGCCATGCCACCAGAGGCCACGGTAAGGAGCTGTTTAGCGAGAGTACCACAAGAAACATCCCCACACTAGCAACCAGTGCAGCTGAGATTAACAGGTTACGTGCTGATACAAATCAAAACCACAGTGAGCTGTCACTCACTTCACACCCATTAGGGTGGTTATGGTGAAAAACAAAACCTCCAAAAAACAGAAAGTAACGACTGTTGGTGTGGATGTGGAGAAACTCTGTGCACCGCTGGTGGGAATGTCTAGGTGCAGCCGCTGTGGAAGACAGAGAGCAGCTCTTCCAAAAATTAACCACTGAATTGCCATTTGATCGAGCCATCCCTCTACTGGGTGTACACATCTACAAAAATGGAAGGCAGCGACTTGAAAAGATATTTGCACGCTCGTGTTCACAGCAGCATCATTAAAAATAGCCAAAAGGTGGGGCGCCTGGGTGGCGCAGTCGGTTAAGTGTCCGACTTCAGCCAGGTCACGATCTTGCGGTCCGTGAGTTCGAGCCCCGCGTCGGGCTCTGGGCTGATGGCTCAGAGCCTGGAGCCTGTTTCCGATTCTGTGTCTCCCTCTCTCTCTGCCCCTTCCCTGTTCATGCTCTGTCTCTCTCTGTCCCAAAAATAAATAAACGTTGAAAAAAAAAAATTAAAAAAAAAAAATAGCCAAAAGGTGGAAGCTACCCATTACCCATCTACAGATGAATTGATAAACAATATGGGGTAGATGCATAAAATGGAATTATCATTCAGCTTTAAAAAAGGAAGGAAATCCTGTCACAGGCGACAACATGGATGAACCCCTGAGGACATTATGCTATGTGAAATAAGCCAGACACAAAAGGGCAGACAGACACTGTCTGATTCCATCCACATGAGGTACCTAGAGTAGTCGGATTCATGGAGACAGAAGGTAGACAGAAAGGAGAAAGTCACCAGGGGCTGGGGAAAGGGGGAAGTGGAAAGTTAGTATTTAATGGGTCCACAGTTCCAGTCAGGGAGGTTGAAAAAGTTTGAATGGTGATGGTTGTGTAATAATGGGAACGTACGTAATGCCACTGCACTTAAAAATGGTTGAAACGGTGAATTTTCTGTAATGTACACTTCATCACATAAAAAACATTTCTTAAATAAAGTTTATATGCTAGCCTAAAAAGGTTTGTGAAGTTTTGGTGGGGACAGCAGGAATGTGATAGAGGAATCCGAGGCATCAGGATGGGTGAGGACATGGGGGGTGGGGGGGCGGGGAGGTCACAAGGGCCCAGCGCATCGCCTCCTAGTGAGGAGGGCACAGCAGTGGTACAAAAGAACTCCACATTTTCTTCAGATCACCTGCAACACCCGGTGATCCTCGTTAAAGGTTTTTCCTGGTGGGGGGAGGCAGGTAGGGACACATGGCAGTTGGGAGACGTGGCTCAGACACAACTCCCGAACCAAAAACGTTTGCTCTCCTTTGGCCTGGGGTCAGGCAACAGTGATCCCTAAACTCAACTTTTTTCTATGAATCACTTTTTTCTCGACCTCCCCAAAATGCTACAAGGATCCTGATGGGCTCTGGCTGGGACCCCCAATGGGCACTCTTAGAATATCTGAATACTGGCAGTATTAGCGAGATACCCGAGAAACCATCTGTGCCAGGCAAGCACTTTCCATGCACGCAGCTTAAGACCAAAATGTATACACCTCTCGTGAAATTCCTTCCGTAAGTTGCAAAAGATCAGCTTTCAAAGGGCACGTGGTAAAGACCCCTGGCAGGCAGTACATGGGGCCCTCTGTTTAAGGGGAGAAGAGTTGTGAGCCTGCTGTCCAGGCACCTACCTACGTATGAGAAAATCACATTTATGTTTACCAAGTGTCGACCAGAGCCGGATTTAAACATTTCTCCATCTGTCCCGGTTCCTCAGCATCTCTCACTCCACAATCTTGAAAACTGGAGTGTGCGATCTTCCTTCGCCAGCCGAGAAACCACATCCACAGCAGGAAACAGCCCCATGGACCAGCCAGCGTGCACCTGCCGGGGCCTGCAGCCTCACCGGCCCCTCAGTATGCGTCTGCGCACGTGTGTTAAAAACAAAACAAAAATGCCCAGTTCAAAAAAAAAAAAAAAAAAAATCCTAACGACTCCTATGCTTCTCTTTCATTGCTAATTTCGTGGAGTGATTGTGAGATTACTGAGAGGTGAGCCTAACTTCTTGTAGAAACCAAGTGGAAATCTCAGTCTAAACGACAACTTTATTTAGCTATTTCTGTAGCCACAGCTAAAAAGAAATCGTTTAACAACAACAACAGAAAAAAAACACAAAAAACCAAAAACAACCGACCCAGAGGCTTACACTGGTATAGCATGTATTTTCCACATAAGCCTTTCTGATATATTAAATGCTAAAAACTTCCTTGACCCAGTTTTCAAAATTTTCCATTATAGCGTTAAATATTTTAAAACACTGGGGAAAAACATTTCTTACAGGTTCTGGTGATTTTCTATGAGAGCAATATAAATATTTAGATAAATGGTAGTTCATGATCTAAGAGATTTTTATGAAAATATTTCTGAACACCTTCATGGATAAATTATTTACTTTGACATATTTTTTGTGTTACTTTGAAAGGCTTGTTCTTCAGTTGCCAGTGGTTACTGGATGACCATTTCCCTCCCTACTATGTTTGCAGGCCTGAAGAAATGGTGTCTGGACCCCTCTCGTGGCAGCAAAAAGTAAGCCAGAGGCCACGGTTCGGATTCAAGCTCAACAGTGCATTTAGCACAACCCCAGGAGAACACAGGCACAGAGACACAATTCAGGAATCCTTAGCACTCTGTACTGGTTGGCTGCTGATTCCCATATTGAATTTATTATGCACATTCTGGATAATTAATTCATCAGTTAATGCAAAGAATAGTTCTCGGGAGTCCCACCAAGGTAGTAGGATTCAACAGCCAACAACATGACACAACATGCATTCTCTGTGCTGACTCGGCCTTTCAAGGGGGCAACATTGTCATGTCCGGGGGCAATGACACCCTAGCATTAAGACTGCCCTGTGTCCCAGGAACATGTGGGAGCATGTGGCCCAGGCCTGCAGGTCAGGAGAGGCTTCCCAAGAGCAAAGGTGGCCAGAATGAGACTTGAAAGACGTGTGGACATTACACTGATGGGGGTGCAGGGGAAGGGAGCTGTGTTCTAGAGTTTTCTAGATCTGTACGAAGGTCTGGAGGAAGAGACAGCCCAGTCCAAGAACCCAGGAACCCAGGTGTAAGGAGGAAAAGAGTGATGACACATTAGGACCCAGAGAGGAAGGTACAGACAAGAGAGAAGCCACTCAGCAATTATCAGCAACACAAAGAGAAAAGTGGCCACCTGCAGCTTCCCAATGACCTGAGGGGGTCTGCTCAGCTGACCTGCACCTGCTTCATTTACATGTCACAAGTCAGGTGAGTCTGGGCCACAGACTACTCTCTGTTCTGCTTTCGACATTTATATCCCTCCAAAAACAAATCAATGGATTGAGTAACATTTACTTTCTTTTGTAACATAGCAGAAATGAAACTCCATTTAAAGCCCTTCATCATAAATAATGGCTTTGGGGCTGAAATTCTAAGATTCTCAGGTGCCTTCTATATTACTGAAAGGCTAGTAATTTTGTCCGTTGGTTACATGCAATTTTATCGGCACTCTGCGATGACACGGGAGCTCCCCGGCAGAGTGCTCACTTAACTCGACCAGCACACCCCTGCCTTCCAGGGAGAGAGAATGGGACGCCACGCCTTTAACCAAGGCCAAGGGCACAGTAGAGAAGCCTTGTCGGGTTCTGCAAAAAATCACAAGTGACACCTTGAGCAGATTTGTGATTGATTACCTTTCAAGAAATAGCTTCAAATAAGACTCTTGTCTTTTTCGCATATGCCAGTTAATAGCGTGGGTTTGTTTGTTTTAAGGTAAATATTGAAGTGCTAGCCAGGACTGCCAAGGCTCTGAGCCATCTAAGAGTCGGATGAATGAAACAGGTGAGGAGCAGTGAACTCTGAGAGAAGTGCCCATACTAAATGATGGTCCAGGTCCTTCCGGTTTGAAGAATCAGATATAGTTAAAGTGAGAAATATTCTCAAAATCTAGGCTTAAAGTGCCCATTAGGTACTGGGCAAAAAGCCTGACAATCAAAAAGCAGCTTGTAAGTTTTGCAATTGGAAAGATGCAGGTATGCATGGATCACAGTAAAACCTCTACTCTTTTCTTTTTTTTTTTTAATTTTTTTTTTCAACGTTTTATTTATTTTTGGGACAGAGAGAGACAGAGCATGAACGGGGGAGGGGCAGAGAGAGAGGGAGACACAGAATCGGAAACAGGCTCCAGGCTCCGAGCCATCAGCCCAGAGCCTGACGCGGGGCTCGAACTCACGGACCGCGAGATGGTGACCTGGCTGAAGTCGGACGCTCAACCGACTGCGCCACCCAGGCGCCCCGAAACCTATACTCTTTTCTTAACATCAACCCATTTATGAGAAACCACCTAGGAATCAGGGCACCAGACGGTGGATTTAGAAAGCTCATGAGCAAGTAAGTCACTGCTGGAAGGAACTGACTCCATAGCTCCCCATCCCCCGAACTGCTACGAAAGCGCCTTCACTCTACTCTGAGGACTGAACTCTTTCCCATTCTCCATCAGGAACACAGAGCAAATGCAGCCACTTTGTTACCAAGTTCTCAACAGCTAAAAAAAATAAATAAACAGAAAAGCACTTGAGGAGGTGAATTCCACTCAACAGGAGTCAACAGTTCTACCTAAAAGAATCTTTCCGACAAGAGTGAAAATGTTCATCTTTAAGCATGTTTATAATTCTTGGAAATGTACTATTAAGCAGAAATGGAGTTTAAGCAATTGCTGTAAATACGTATAAAACCATTAAAATTGCCTACCAGTTTTCAAAGTGTGGTCTCTAGACCAGCAGCATCAGCATCACCAAGGAATGTGCTAATAATGCAAATTCTCGGGCTCCAGACCTCCCAGGTCGGGCACTTTATGGGTGGGACCCAGCAGTCTGTTTTACCAGGCCCTCAAGGAGATGCTAGCACACGGTACAGTTTGAATATCACCGATCTAGAGAGACAAAGTGATGATATCATCCCAAAACAGAGTTCTGGTAAAAAAAAAAAAAAAAAATTACGGTGTTTTTTTTGTTTGTTTGTTTTTGGTGGGAGACAGAGAGCAAGCACAAACAAGGGGCAGAAAGAGAGTGAAAGAAAGAGAGGATCTTAAGCAGGCTCCATGCTTAGCAGAGTCCGATGCAGGGATGTATCTCATGAACCAGGAGATCTGGAACGGAGCAGAAATCAAGAGTCAGATGCTCAACTGACTGAGCCACCCAGGCATCCCAGTCTTAATGGATTTTTAAAAAACAGCAAGGACTGAAACACATGACTATCCATGTGGACAATATGTACGTTCAGTTATCTTCAGCAAGGTAGCTTTTCTCTATCAGAAGCAAATGTACTGTATGACCAAAAATCAGTCCCCAAATCCTACTGTGGAACATAATACATGTGAGGAAGACAGGTGATCTTTCTGGGATTTTTAAAGTCTTACAGAGGAAAACGGCTCCGTAAACTACAGGCTGACACCATCCAGCTAGTCACCTTGGGTGACGGCATCCTCGCTATAAGCTGTCTCCTTCTGAGTGAGAGCAAACGGAAAACTAACCTATTGACAACTAACAGTTCATCCAGAAACCTAACCGCTGGTTATTCTTAACTGTAAGTACCACTTTCCAACCGCATCCACAGAAGAAGGATGGACAAATACAGAAGGATGCATGATGAGCAGGTAGGAACTTTGAATTCTCTAGAGTTAATGAGCTAGGGATTAGCAGGTGCAGGAAGGATAATGGAATATGGAGACTAAGAAACGAGGCTGTTTCACCTTGAGCTGCTGGGGATGAATGACAGTTATAGATGAGAAAGGAAAGTGGGAAGGAAGGGAGAAAAGATGGTAGAGAACACAAAGAATGAGTATTAAGATTCAGGACAGGAAAGAGTGCCCGAACAGGATCATTTGGTTTGTTCATTCCTTCCTCGATAAAACATGGCCGACAGAAAACACCCAGGACTTCACGGATCCTGGATATCACAGGATGTGGCCATGTTTGTGTTTGTTTTTCCAAAATATGTACTTCTCCTTCCCCAAAAGCACACATGTCCTAGGGCTCACACTTGGGTATATTTTGTATTTTTCAAAATAGAGAAACATTGAATAGTTTTCAATGCAAGATACCGTCAAGCAAGAGCCTAGCTTATTTATATTGGAATCACTCAGGAGATCTTAAAACATGATATATACCTTGAAGATGCACTCTAAAAAATGCTATTGTGCTTATTTATTTATTTATTTTTAAATTTTTAAAAAAAATTTTTTTTTCAACGTTTATTTATTTTTGGGACAGAGAGAGACAGAGCATGAACGGGGGAGGGGCAGAGAGAGAGGGAGACACAGAATCGGAAACAGGCTCCAGGCTCCGAGCCATCGGCCCAGAGCCCGACGCGGGACTCGAACTCACGGACCGCGAGATCGTGACCTGGCTGAAGTCGGACGCTTAACCGACTGTGCCACCCAGGCGCCCCTATTGTGCTTATTTAGAAGTCAGATGTCCTGCGGTAACCTCAGTCAGAGGAAAGTCCCTGGCCCAAAAACTGCCAGAGAGAAAAGGAAATGAAAAGAAGATGTCTCCAAGTCCAGTAGGTATGCCCAACGCATCAGAAACCTTTCTGACTCTGGCACGATACGATGTGATGTCAGGTTATGGCTGCTAGATTAAGGGCTCACACTGGTCTGGTGGTTGCTTTCAAAGCCAGGCTGTCATCTTAGAAATGCCAAAATTAATATGAAAAAAAGACAAAGAAGGAGAGGAAAGGACGTGAGAAACCCTGGCAAGAGGCAGAGGTAGTCAATGGACAGTGGAAGATTAATAAGGAATGGATCTGTCCATCCAGAAAGTTCCTCAACAGCCTCTGGTGACCTGGATATGAGTGAGAAAAGCAGACCTAGGTCTGCTGTTAGGAGAAATGCAGCAACACCCCTTGGAGCCCCTTGCAGCCTCCTTTTGGCACAAAGCAGGCATCCCAACGTCAGAAAACACCACGTGTCATGGCACAAGCCACTGGGACAGGCGTCCCTGGACACCGTCAGGTCACATGGCAGTCTCGAGCTGGAGCCAGTGCTAGTGAGGGTGCAGGGCTGACGCAGGTCCCTTCCCCTATCCATCCCCCTGACGTCATGCTATTACTATGTCATAGTTCGGTTTTCTAAGTTAAGATAGAATGCAGAAAATCTAAAAAGGCTCCCATAAAAATGGTTAAAATACAACGTAAACAATGTTTCAGTTATTTAGAAAGTCAGCATATTCTCTAATAATCTGAGACAAACAAGACACTGGAGCTTATTCAAGTGCTGAGATGGAACCCAAATAACATAAATACAGGCACACCTCAGAGATACTGCAGGTTCGGTTCCAGACCGCCTCAGTAAAGTGAGTATCACAATAAAGCAAATCGCATGAATTCTCTGGCTTTCAGGTGCATAGAAATGTTATGTTCACACTACACTCTAGTCCATTAAGCGTGCAGTAGCATGACGTTAAAAAAACTAACGTGCGTGCCTTAATTAAAAAATACTTTATTGCTAAAAATTGCTAACCATCACCTGAGCTTTCGAGGAATCATAATCACTGAGTGCAGATTACCATAACAGATCCACACAGTGAGCAAATGCTGGTAGAAAATGGTGCCAATTAAACTTGCCTGTCACAGGGTTACCATAAACCTTCAATTTATGAAAAATAAATTTATCTGTGAAACATGACAAAGAGAAGCACAAGGAAATGAGGTATGCCTGTATCCCTCCCTCCCTACTGAAAAGGAGTTGGTCTCTGAGTTCAGATAGTGACACCACCTGAGTGTGTTTTTCTTACAGAAAAACATCCCAAGGCCAGCAACCTGGAGGGCACTCTTCTCATCTACCCTGGCCCCAAGCCCTAGAACAGGAAGAACAATGAAGAGGGCTAACATCTCCACATTGGGGGTTGCTTTGGCCCCTCTGTATTCTAGGAAGTATCTTCAAACTCAAAATTTCTTTTTTTTTTTTTATTTTTTTTTAAGTAATCTCTACGCCCAACGCAGGGCTCAAATTCACAACCCCAAGATCAAGGGTCGTGTGCTCCGCTGACTGAGCCAGCCAGGTGCCCCTTAAACTCAAAATTTCTAAATCAAGATTATATTTTCTGACTCTGGATTATACTTATCCCTTAAATAGTCTGGACCAATCACCTTATTCCATAATTGGTTTTCCAGTGCCTCCTCTAAGTTTTGCTCAAAAGAGTTAAAAGTGCGGCATACTTAGCTCTCCTAAGCCTCCAGCATGATCTAAAAGGAAGCTATGCACAGAGTTTACATCTCGTGAGAACAATTCAATCTGATGTCTTGCCAGAAATGATAAACTCTGGTGGGTGGATAAGAAAATCTCAGAGTTCAGTTTTCAGATGTAGTTAATATCCAGGCCCGGTGTGCCTGCCGCAGCACATCTAAGGCGACCGCCAACTTCGCGACCTGCTGACCCCATAAGGGGTCTGGTTTCCACCACCATGGTGTTCCTCCTGCCTCGAAGAACAGATCACAGCTGTCTGTCTCTCAAAAGAGGAAAAGCACTTCTGTGGCCTTGATTTCCTCCAAGATCACTCTACAAGAGTCTTGAGTATGCGCTTACTCATCGTGCTACCAACCTTCCCAGAGGATACAAAATTACACACAGATCACATACTTACTAGTCTTATAGTTTGCATTTAAAAAATTAAACTGAAACCTGCCAGGACCGATACAACGTAACCACAATGGATTCTACCTACAGAAGAAGTCTTGTTCTGGGGGCGTCTTATCATATCTTATCAAGGCATATCTTCAAACAGATCTACAACACCGGTTGAGTATTTCCACAATGTACACCTGAAAGGTTACCCTACGTGACACTGGCCCAGTTCTTCCAGACAGGCTCAGCCACATACCTGAAACACAAACCCCAAATCTGTCTGCTGCTGGAAAGGGATCTGCTACAAGTCAAGTGGCCCCATACCTCGGATTCAGTGCACAAACACAAACTCATCTCTCTCAAGCACTGTCTTTTGCTTTTCAATTCTGTTCATAAGTGCTTTAAAAGCTTTTCAGAGATGAACTCCATGGTGCCGCCTGCAGCAGAGATGACCGTAGGACTGCATGGTTTAAAAAGAAAAACCAACCAACCAACAAAGGCCGTGTCAGAAATCAGGGGCCCCTCCTGCTGAGAACCGACATGCCCAGGACCCAGAAAGAAAACAAAGTCAACCACCAGGGCCTGGGAGGGGGGCAGGATGTCATTAACACAATGGGAAACCTGGAAAGAAAATGATGTCTGAGTCTGTAGAACAGAAAAGAGGTGATCTCAGTAGAGCCACCTTCGTGAGCTGAAAACCATTTTACTTACCATCCCATCCGTGAAGCTACACCTGCAGGAGACTGACGGCAACAGCCCCCAGCTGAGTTACTTACACCCTCAACAGATTTAAGTCAATTACAGAGCAGCAACCTTACGCACGTGTACAGGCACAGCGCATTCGGCTAGCTTGGCCGGAGCCTCAAATATTTGGGACTCTATGTTAACAAGAGCCCCAAACATTCTTTCGCTATTTTCAGCGAGCTCACGCAGCGTGGAAAGGGAATCGAGCAGACCAGCCGCGTTACGCAATATACATACGCAGCCGCGCTGGCGCGCAGTTTTGTCCCTGCGCCTCCCTGCGCGGGGCAGACCTCGGCCACCCCGGGGCACTTACCGAAGACTCGCTGTCCCTAATGAGGAAGTCACCCTCGACGCCCCGCTCGTTGAGGGCACACTCGGCCTGGTGCCGCGTCACGTTCCCGTAGTACCACTCTCGGCCCGCGAAGCGCCCGCTGCACGCGGGGCCCGCGTAGCTTATCTGCGGCGCGTGCGAGGGGTGCAGGGCGGGCCCGTCGCTTAGGACCACCACGTAGTTTTTGGGGACCAGGCCGACCTGCCCCCGGGTGTTTTTGCACTTCCACCACTCGGGGTCATTCTCGGGCTTCTCGATCACCTCCATGGTCTCCCCCTTCTCGAAGTTGAGCTCCTCCTCGGTGACCGAGCTGAAGGGGTACAGCGTCTGCACCACGTGCAGGACCCGGGCGCCCTGGCCATTGCTCATGGAGGCACCCTTCCGCAGGCTCAGGAAACTGGGGGACTCTGCGGCTGCTTCGTCCACCTCCTCCAGGACGTAGTTGGAGGGAAACCAGCCGATCTGCCCGTTGTAGCTGCCACGCCACCAACCGTCGCTGCACTTCTCCATGACAGTGACACGCGACCCCTTTACCAGGGACAGCTCGTCCTCCCTCTCGGCCACGTAGGCGAACTTCACGAAGGCGGGGATGTTGAGGTCGTAGATGCGGTCGGCGCCGCCCCCGTTGGCTGGGTACTCGGCGTCTGTGCTGGGGGTCGGGGATGCGTCTCGCGCGCTGGTCTTCCTCTTGGTCTTGCCGAGGCCTGTGGAGACACAGCAAGGGCTCAGTGGGCACAGAGCACGGTGCCAGCCAGCACGCTCAGGGCATCACTGGTGCTCGGACACGCCTTCCCCGTCCCTACGACACATGGGGACAAAGCCACCGCAGGCACACCCTACAGCCACCACTGGAAAAGGTGCAGGACAGTGGCCTTGGGCAGTTGGGGGGGGCGCCTTTGTAAAAACTGGGAATTCCTACACCAGCTCTCTCATTCACTTCTAAGAGTACTAGCGGCGCAAAAGAGATCAAAACAGCAGAAAGCTAGGTGGTATTTTTAGATAATTCCTATGCTCCTCAGAGAGAAAAGTAAGGCATAGACAAGATGTCTTTGGCCTTGTACTGGACGGGAAGTTGGACTAATGAACTAGGCAAGAAGCAAGAGCTACCTTACTGGCTCCCACCTGGCTCCCCCTGTGGCCAGCCCACGGCCTCTTCCACTCAGGGGACACTCGGGACCTGCCCTCCCCCCACCCCCTCAACCAGCCACAGAACTGCCTGGCAGCACCCTGATGGCAGAAACCAATACCTTCCTTTCTTTCTTCTTCCTGCAATTCTGCCCTTTCCAAACGAGAGACTCATTTCCCACATGTTGTGATGAGCCAATTAGAAACCCATCAGCTGATCTGTTAAGTGTAAGGCAGAATTTTTCAGGTTGATTCAAAACCCACTAGTGGATCAAAACAATCATTTAATGGGTTGTGACCAGCTTGTATGTGTGTTGAGTTGTTTGGTTTCTTTAAGGGAAGAAGAAAGAAAAAATCTGCCTCGAGCACAGTAGCACTGCTTCAGTTACATAAGGGAGTAAGTGCTGAGTTGTAATGTGAACCTTCTTTCTTCCTGTGCATGGGGAAGACTGTGTGAAAAGCCCTAAGGGAACAATGTTTCAGCCTGGTTAACATGCACAAAGCTCTGGAGCCTTCTTGAGAAGTGAGCCTAGGGGAGGAGGGCACATCAGCGCCCAGAGCCACCGTGTGCCACTAGACTGGTTGGTCAGGGCCATGCCCCCCAGCTTTTCCTAATGGATGGCTGCCTGCCCACCAGCCCTGCACAAGCCCCTAACTTAGTGTGGAGATTTTCATGGTATGGAAGCTGTGGCCACTTGCAGATTTTTTTCCCCCCAAAATGACACCAAGGCACTTTTATGGGTAGCTTGTACCTCTCTCTCATTTTGTGCCTTCAACTGGAGTGAAGACAGAATGATCCTTTGCTTCTATTCTTGAACAGGAGTTCAAGAGGAACACAACACTGGCTTGTGATCTTCCTCTGCTGTGGAGAGTTGTGCACTGCTGTCTATGGCCGACCCACCCCTGGGCTAAGACTCCACTGCCCTGGGACACGTGCCGGGCTCCGCACCACCAGCTGGGCCCTGAGCGGAAAGGCACTCGGACAGCACAGGTGGGGTGACGGCACAGCAATGTGAAGTGGTCACTTACAGGCATTTCAAGTGAACACACAGATTGTTGAAACAAATGGCTTTGGCGGTTTTTTGTTGTTGTTGTTGTTTGTTTTTATACCACAGCATTTTCAGTGTGTAGGAGACACGAGAGTAAACCAGGATATCAGACTATGTTAAAATTTTAGATTTCTACTTACAAGTTAACTTGCTTTACATGAACACACGAACCTCTAAATAATCAAATGAGTCCTTCCGTATGATTTCAAACCTAGGTTAGGTTAGCTACGCGTGAGAGCGCACTGGGGTGATTCACTAGCTTCAGAATCCAGAAAGCAGACAGTTCACGGAAGTACAGTCCTGTCTCGAAGGCCCGGGCACCAGGGTATTCTAAGCCTCATTGCCTCATCAAGGAGTCAGCATGCTGAGGCAGCCATGACCAGGCAGAGGACAGTTTTTATTGGTAATGAACACTTCAAGAAATAACATTTACAAGTAACTTTCTAAGACACCTTTTCAAGTTTGTGAGTAACGACAACTACTTAAGAAAATACGTACAGAAGAGCAGGGTTTAGAACATTCCTTGGCACAGAAAGGTGTCAAAGTCAGCAGAAAAGACAACGTAAGACTTTAGACCTCGTAATACACTGTCGGAGACACTTTACAACCGACTTACGAATACAGCACTTTGCTGACTCTTTTCAAGCACAAAATAATCACTTTAGCCATCAAGTTTTTACCAGGCACCTTCCCAGACTTTGGGGAGACCAAGAAAAACAAGACAGGCATGCTTCCTGCCCGTATGGAGCTTAGATTTTTCTATCAAGACCGGAACATCCCACACAGCAACCACACCATGGAAAACTAACCTGCTTTGCTCTACTGTGACCCAAATAGTCTTTGAGGCAACTCTGGAAAGGGGGGTGGGGTGGGCGGGGGATGGACGGCAGCACAGTGACTGACAGCACAGCCCAGAGGAAAATCCTGACTATGCCACTTACTAGCCGGAGCTCTTGGGCAAGTTACTTAATCTGTGTCTTTGTTCTCTTACCCATATAACGTGGACAACAATGGCACTGTATCCTTGTACTCCGGCTGCCATAACAAAGTACCACAGACTGGGGGGGGGGGGGGGCAGTGCTTGAACAACAGAAATTCATATTCTCATAGTTGTGGGGCTAGAAGTGAAAAGATCAAGGTGTCCGCAGGGTTGGTTCCTTCTGAG
The DNA here is from genome assembly GCF_014898765.1 of Herpailurus yagouaroundi. NCBI lineage: Eukaryota > Metazoa > Chordata > Mammalia > Carnivora > Felidae > Herpailurus > Herpailurus yagouaroundi. Next base: position 25,343,970 of record NW_024412441.1, on the reverse strand, counting down.
GCCTCCCTCCCTCCTTACCTTGCAGATGGCTGCCTTCTTACTGTGGGCTTCCCTTTGTTGTATGCCGGTGTCCTAATTCCCTCTTCTCACAAGGACAGCGGTCACACTGGATTAGGGCCCACCCTAAAGACCTCCTTTTAATTCAACTGCCTCTCAAAAGACCCTGTACCAAATCCAGTCACACATGGATTTACTGGGGGTCAAGACTTCAACATATGAATTGAAGGACATAATTTAGCCCCTAACAGGTACTGAAATTCGGATTGTAATATAAAGCAAGGAAGTGCTCTATGAATAACGATTGGTACTCTGAGTTGGGGCTTTGAATTTCTTTTTTCCCCACAAAGGTGTTTTACCAGGAGAGGGCCAAAGTCCTCTTTGAACACAACCTTACCAGTGCCAGATGGCCACTAAACTAGAAAGCTCGCCTGTCAAGCTTTTGGCACCCGGGAAACATTATTCCACAGGAGCAATGTCACAGGTAGCTGCTGATGCAGTGAAATTCAAGAGACAGGTGTCTGGGAATAGGGAGGACCCTGACCCTACTGACATCTACCTTATTGGAACGCTCACAACAGTCCTGTGACAAGGTGAGCATCCCCCTGTTTCTGCAGGTGGGGAAACTGAGGCGGAAAGGGATCGGGGAACTGACCCAACACATACAGCCAGTGGAGTGGCACTGACTCGCGCACCAGTAAAAGCCTGTTTAATCCTTAATAGTCGAGAGGCACGCTTCTGTTAAGAGGCTGATGCATGGCAGGATTCCTGTGGCAAATGCATCATGATCTTCACGTGATTTCTATGGGAAATGCAGCAGGACTATAGGGGGGTGGGGCGGGTCGTCAAAAATCCATCCTCGCTTTCAATACCAACCCTCCAAAGAAGTGATGGACCTTTCCTCTGATTCTAGGGAATGGAAATGGCCCGCGTCTCCAGGCTGAAGTGGGGCTGAGGTTTAGGGAATGAAAATTTGGGATAAGAAATGTATCATGAGTAGCCATGAGGCCATGTGACCACTGCCGTGTGATCTCAAAGGCGCAAAGGGAGATTTCTGAATGCAGAACAGGCACAGTGGTTCATGGACGTCTCACAAAGGATGGCTCTGCTGCCGTGCCTGCCAGCCCCAAGCCCTGGGCCACCCCACGGTGTCCAGGCTCCATGCGATGTTTCTAATTCAAAGGCAAGTCTGCTACCTTTTAGGGAAGGAGACAGGGTGGGCATTCCTCAACTCCACTACTCTTCTTGTGGCTATTTCTTCCACATATCTTCTGCTTCATTTCTTTTTTTTTAAATTTTTTTTAACGTTTATTTATTATTGAGAGACAGAGAAAGACAGAGCATGAGCATGGGAGGGGCAGAGAGAGGAGACACAGAATATGAAGCAGGCTCCAGGCTTTGCGCGGTCAGCACAGAGCACGACGCGGGGCTCGAACTCACAAACCGCGAGATCACGACCTGAGTCGAAGTCGGATGCTTAACCGACTGAGCCACCCCCGGGCCCCTCTTCTGCTTCATTTCTTCTTTCATTATAGTCATACCACCTACTTCTCTCTGTTGTAGCAAAAACACCTGGAACTCCAATGTGTGGTTTTGATTTTCCAACAATGATAACGTGATCTTTTTTCCCCTCTTACAATTTTATTTTTTTTCCCAAAAGGACTGGCAGCCTCTGGCAATCCTTACCTACTGTAAGTAAACAGTAACTAACCAAATGTTAATCAGACTTCTCCTCACACTGTCTCTGTACCATATTTTGGAAGGCCACACTTTCCCATGAGGCATGCTCCCCTTGGCCTCTCATGAATTCCTGGGGTGGCCTGGGGATTGAGGAGCCCTGCTCCCAGCCCGGCCACACCCCACCACGCTGGACTTCTGAGGCATGGAGGAGCACTGGTTTGTTTCAGCAAGATTTGGCAGGACCTCTAATGATATGCCTTTCCTCCAGTTCTCCAGTTAATCATAAAATCCAACTGCACGGAATTTATTTGATGCTTGAGCGTTTTGGTTGGAGGTTTTGCCGCACTGTGCTCTGCGTGAATCGTATTACGGATGGGAGTTTCTAGAATGGGACCGTCAGAAAATCTCTGCAATTGCTGGCATGCCGTACCGGGCGACGTTAAGCAACATTTTTTTCACAAGGTAATGACTTTCTCTACAGCTTGTTCAATAATGTATAAACTGCAACACCTTTGCGCTAAGAAAGAACAAAGAACGAATGGAAATCGTTGTTAAAAAAAAAAAGACAAAAAGACAAAAAGAAAAAGACGCTGTCTCACGTGGCATGTGCTCAGGAGTGACCCGGATTTTAACTTCTACGTTAAAGATCAGGCTCTCAGAACAACTGGAGTCCAGAGCGCCCCTAGTCCCCTAACTCACTCCCTGGTCCTCCGGCAGCTCCAATGCTCTCCTCGCTCCACCAGTGGCCCCGGGCAGGAGGGTGCCAGACAATGCACTCCACATACCAGGATGGGCGAAAGTCTTGGTGAGAGTGAACGCTCACCCAGGACTCCGGGCCAGTTAGCGGTCAGGCTGGACAGCAAGGGCGCGGACCCCTGAGCGCAGGGCTGCCTGGGATGGATGGGTCTGCAGCTGAAGATATGAACAAGCTCCTTGACCGAGCCGCCTCTGTAGCTGTCGCATTACAGACCAGCCACAATTTGTTCAATGGGCTTTATCTGCATCTCGTGAGAGTAATAAAGTACTATTTTAAGTGGCAAACAGGGGAGTTGGATCGCAAAGTAAACTATACTTTTCAGCTTTTATGAGGATTTTCTCGCCCCAAGCTCCGGATCTCTGATTCTGAGTTACATTTTCATTGACAATAATAAGCACATTTTAAGTTTCTTGAATAAAATTACTTACATTAAGGACAGAGTTCTAATAAAAGCTGGAATATGTCATACATTATTAATGTTGGTGATTTTAAAGTCAAAATCTTTTAAATACTCCTTTTGAGATAAAGGGATGTTATAACAGATGACTTCAAAATATGCTCTAACTGTCACCTGCCAGCTGGAGTTCTGGGGATTTAAGATAAAATGTCAAACAAATTTGATAGTTCAGAAATATATTCAAGCTGATCTATTTAGGCACTGTGCACCCAAGTTTTAGGAGATGTATGGCAAAGATTTTATTTTTGTTACTAATTAGAACTGTAACATAAACCAGATTTAACTAGAAAGCTTCCTTGGTCCCAAATAAATGGTCTTAAAACGCCATTTATAATAAGACTGGAGGTCATTAATTTGTGGGGACTTCCCCCATTAGGGTTAGGGCCTATTATTAGAATCAACTAAAACGGACAACTTTTATTATTAAATGCTAAGGAGATCTGACAAGGTTTGATTAAGGTATAAAATGTCTAAAGTAACTTCTCATATAAAGTTAGGATAGGTTTAATATTTGGCTTCTAATAGCTTTTTGCGTTATTATATGTGTAATTACCTTGTGTCTAGTTTTTTGGTACCAATGCTGGAAGATTAGCTTCCACTATTCAGAAAATAGCCAGTGCCAAAATTTATGATCAAAATATTTGATATATAAAGGGGAAAAAAACCCTCAAATTTACTAAATTTCCAATGCTTTGAAGGGTGACCAGGTGAAAGGCAATAAGGTGGTCCTCTGTTGTTTTAAACTGTTCAGTATCCTTTATCCTTCCTCTTATTGAACAAAACTCCTCTTCGTGTGGCTTCAGCAGGGCCACCCCTACCCCATCGGGCCATGGTTGGGGGGACCCATGACTCAGACCTGCTGCAGCTCAGACCCGGCTCCCCTCACCTGGAGTTGCCCACATTTGTCACAGTCTTCAAAGAATGGAGCGCTGAGCAGGGACGAGCCCCAGAAAGAGAGACAGAACTTGGATGATATGAGTTGAGGCCCTGGATCCAACCATACTTCCTAATGATGTGAACCAATGGATTCCCTTTTGAAATTTTCCTTTTTTTTTTTTTTTTTTAACCTTGTCCACTTTTGAGTTGATTTTCTATCTCTTCAATTAAAGAGCGTTGAAAAAATATAACTACCCATCCCCCACTCTCACTCCTCGTCACCCATCCCACTTCCTTCAATATGCCAAAGTGTTGATTCCCACTTAGCAAGGTGGCATACTTGGGTGACTAAGTCAAAAACAATACAGTCATAGTTTGGGAGCACCCAGGTTTGAGTATGGGGGTGAGGGTGGGATGGTGAGGATAGGGACTGACATTACCATGACGTCACAGTTAACTGCCAGGCTGGCACCCCTGCTTTCTAAGCCCAGAGAATCTTGGGTTTAAAACGCTTACTGCAACAGCCATCATGAGAAATCTGTGACACTGTGTGGCCACAGACATCAGGCTTAACGGACCGGCACGATCAAACCGCATTCTAATGGGGGATAGCATATTTGACTTAGGATGGGCCCAAATGAATTCAGGCATGGGTTGTCAGAGAAGCCCCAAGGACAGCTCAAGAGAGGGGGGCAGCCTCTTCAGTGCAACTGATTTCAGACAAGGCCATTATCTAAGTCAAAATAGACTCTAGCATAAATGCCCTCACTCAGCTGTTTCACTCAGCATCTGTTCCTTTTGTCCCACAGAGGCTCAAGCTGCTGACCATGGTTGAGCTCAGAGGAGGACAGGAAGTGCGTGGGGCAGGGGAGACAGGCTTCACAGGGCTGTGAGGAGAACCCGAAGGAGGCCTTGGGGGCCACGCTATGGAAAAGAAGTGGGAGAGCGGGATGTGGGACGAGATCGGGGGCTAGGCCACACTGGAGCAGATACATGTACAGTTGAGGCCCAGAAGAACTGTGTTCAGCAAAGCAAACAACCCACCAACCTAATTCTCTTCTGAGTGTGCCACTGGGAGAAAAAAATTCTACCCGGCATCGCGACTCGCCATTAGAAACTGGATACGCTGAACGAAGGGGAAATACTGCATTCCCAACCACTTCCGAGACAAAGGACTAAATGCATCCTTGGCAGCTTTTGTGTCTCTTTGGGCAACAACTTCATTTGCAAAAAATCCTGGTCTTATTGCCATTGCTGTTGGGTGCCACATTTCCATCCTCGCTCTGTAAGGTTTGACAACAAGCCGGGAGAATATATCCTTTTGACAGCCAGGCTGTGCTAGAAACAAAGGGAGGCTGGAGTATAAAGTTGGCTCGGATACTTTCTTCCTCTAGTAGTCTGAATCTAGCTTTTAAAAATGACAACCAAGGTTTTTTTTTCCAAAAGCTTAGTCAACCTGTATCTCCATGACCAGATCGTAGGCAATATGACCCACGGGAAACACCATGGGCTCATGGGCAGGACTCAGGGGCGGTAAGTAACTAACTCCCGTGGGTCTTCCCCCCACAGCAGAGCGAGAGCTGATCCCAAAGACCCACTCAGCACTAAAATCCATAAACACTAAAATAACGTCCTGTCATCCCCACACACACCCTTGTAGTACTCACCCACCTCGATTTCAGCGCCCGCCTTACTGCTTCATTTATCTCCCTGAGAAAGACTGTGTTTAGTCATTCTCTGGCCTCAGAGCCTGACATTCAGTAAGTGTTTGCTCAGGCAACCTTCACTTCCTATCTCACTACCACTAATCCATATGTACTGATCAGTCCTTCCCAACTGATCTCTCCAATGATATGCACCTATATTGCCAGGAGTGTTTTTGTTTTTTGTTTTTTTTTTTAAGTTTATTTTGTGGGGGAGGGAGGGAGAGAGAGAGAGAGAGAGAGCATGGGCACGCACAAGCAGGGGAAGGGCAGAGAGAAGGAGAGACAGACTCCCAAGCCCGATGCAGGGCTCAAACTCACAAACGGTGAGATCATGACGTGAACTGAGATCAAGAGTCAGACACTTAACTGACTGAGCCACCCAGGCACCCGGCCAGGAGTGTTCACAGACTATCTGGAAGCAGACCGAGATTACAATCAGCAAACCTCCCCACCTCAGGGGGAGGAAGGATACCTGTAGATGGAAGGGGACTGCCATACCTGAGGCAAACCTGCACTGACCGGGGAGGGGTCGCCAGCTGAGGGAGGGACAGAGTTACTGTTCACCATCCCTATGCCCTGATGGTCCCTCTTCCGAGGGGCAGCCATCGCAGGAGCCAGCTCCAGAGAGGGGCCAGGGCAAAGGGCCTACCGTCACCCGGGTCCATGCGTCCAGGGCCCTGAACCGCAACTGCCATCCCTGGGCATAAGACAGCCTGTTCGTGCACGAGCAGGCAGGCAAATAACATGATCGAATATGGACGCCTGCAAAAAAATCATTCAGAGTATAGGATTTTCTATCACATGTGAAAGTCAAACGGTTATCACACATGCCAATGAAAAGAAGCTTTAAAGATTGTAATTATAATTTTTAATTAAAAATACATATTTAGTACCTCTCAACACATATTCCCGATCCATTAGCACAAGCAATTTTGAATATGCAAAGGGATGTACGAGACGTGGCAAGGCTCAGCTATGACATGCTGCCACGTTACTTAAAGTGTCAACCCACTGGCAGAAGCTCGGCACACGTGCAACTTTTTAGGACCGTACCTGCTAAGTGAAATATGATAAATACATGCAAATGCGCAAGGGTACGGCACGTGGGCGGGGGAAAACACGGTTGGCAAGGAGCTGGCAAGGACAAGTGAATCGTACTTCGGACCACACTTCAAGCCCAGCTTCCACACCTACTAGCTTTGGACCTCGATGATTCTACGGCCTCTCCCTACCCCTCCGTTTCTTCATCTGTGATAGAAGGATATCGGTGGCCCCCATGGGCTGTCAGGAGGGCCCAAGAGCTGAAGAGCACACTGAGCGTGGTGTCTAAGACATAGCAAGAGACCAAGCAAAACCCGTCATTGTGTTTATTGCTATTATGACAGCATCTAATTGCTTCCCTTCCTGGTTGAGGACAGTGGCAGGAGCGAGTAGAGAAGGGCACAGGTGGTGCTTTCTCAACAGAGGTGTGCACGTGTCTGTTTTCTTCCTGAAGTGTGCCTGGATGGGGGGCAAGCCTCACCTCACTCCTGCTCTCCAGGAGCAGCTAAGTCACCAGGGACCCCACGATCAGTCACAGAGGAAATGCAAAATGGGCCTTCACATAGGGTGAAAAAGGAGCCCCGTCTTCCAAGTAAGGATGAGCAGAATTGCTCACCAGCTCACATGCCGCTCTGGACAGGGCAGACACTGGTTACTAAGATGACAGGTCATACCTGCCTGTGCTCCAGGAAGGTGGTCTTTGATGTACCTGGGCTCCTGGCCTCCAGGTCCTTGCTCATCTCTGGCTTCCGTGGACAGCGCCCCGCCTGCGCTTGGAGAGGCCTGGCTTTGCCGCAAACGAGTCCTGCAACCTTAGACAAGTCGCTCAACTTGCCTGATTTTTGTAGAAAAAGCTCAGACCAGGTTATCTCAAACCTCATTCCAGTACTTGAGGGTTCTACAGACAGCCCAAACTCTCAAATGAACTCCACTTTTTAAACTTAACTTTACATATTAGAAGGAAAAAAAAAACCCATGGAAGAAGAAAGGATTCAAATGGTCACCTTAGCATTTTTCTTAGCACCTTAGGTTAAACATTGTGGATTTAGCCAAGTTAAATTAGCAGCATGAGAACAACTATGGTTTTACTACTAATTCAGACTCTATTTATAAACACCCACACGTCGATTTTCCAAGTCAGACAATCAACTGCATCACTCCTTGAAAAACCAAAAATACAAAATCAGTGAGATCCACTGCAAACGGCCGCCACAGAATGGCCTGCTCTGAGGAAGCATGTTGGCCCCAGGCTTAAAAATGTATGAAGAGGGGCACCTGGGTGGCTCAGTCAGTTAAGCATCTGACTTTAGCTCAGGTCATGATCTCATGGTTTGTGAGTTCAAGCCCCACGTAGGGTTCTGTGCTGACAGCTCAGAGCCCGGAGCCTGCTTCAGATTCTGTGTCGTGTCTCCTTCTTTCTCTGCCCCTCCCCTGCTTGTGCTCTGCCTTTCTCTGTCTCTCAAAAATAAATGTAAAAAAAAAAAAAAAAAAAAAAGGTATGAAGAGCTACCCTCCAGGTGGCTTCCCGGGCTGTGTGACACCACTGGGACAACAAGGGATGTTCGCAGACACTCTGAGTTCGCAGCAGGGTGGGGGAAGCACGAAGACCAGAGCTGTTCCTGGGGACCGACTTCGGGACAAGACTTGAGTAAACGCAGGCTGATGTGCAGGAAACACCCAGCCTGCCTGAAACTGACTGCAACCCATCGATTAGATTCCAGCATAGTGTGGGTCAATCAGGAGCCCCACAGGGGCCCACCTGCCCTCCGGTGGCACGCGCCCAGGCAGGGTCTCAGCAGGAGGCACCACAAGAAGGTGCAGCGATTTGAGGGGCTCAGCATCAAGCACTGTAGCATCTGTGAGTAAACAAATACCCCCTCTGCACCCCGTGCCTGCCCCCAGGGGACAGATCCAAAAATGTAATAGAAGGAACATTTGAGACATATGGATACGGTCTAAAAAAGAGAGCCTGCCATATGGGGAAATGCGGTTAGAAGCATGCTAAGAAGATTTTTACTTTAATCCCTAGGCATTTTTAGTTCCTGTTTCTCTGTTCTAAAACTTAAGGCTCCCACACGAATAACTCTTTAGTCAGGAAAGGGTGTTCTCTCTGTTCTTTAGAAAACTGAAGCAGAAAATGATGATTTTAATAAGAAGCCAACGGGATGCCGGTTTCTGGGAAGCAAACTGGGAAATGCTTTGCCTCAGTGGACAGAGCAGCGTGGCTCTCTCGCACCCACGTGTAACTGCTTCTCCTGGTTTTCCCAGGGTACAGACCCCTCCTCATTTCCCATCGCCTCTCCTGGCTTTTCTCTTGCTAGCATTCTTTTTAACAATCTGTCTAGTCTCTAATTATCCTCCCACTAATCTGTTGTGAGTTGTTTTACATTTTTGGTTCTAAATACTTGGACGCTTCTGATCTACGAAAACAAATCCAAGTTTATTTTGGGTGGCTGGCACCACAATCGCCGTAGAAGTTTCCATATTATGTGGGCAATACGTTTGGCCGGTCAGTTCTATTGGGAATGAGCTCGCAAGACAGAATCCTAAAGAATTCCAGATTTAGGAGGCATTCACTTTATGTGATTCATGTTCGTAACAATGGTAGATTATACAACAGGGGCCAGAAAGGTAAACCTGACGGGTTAACTGGACTCCCTGAGTTTTTACTGTGCAGAGATAACTGGCTGGAGAAGTCGAATGCTCAAAATCAAAAGGAGTTAATAGGTGATGGGGATTAAGAAGAGAGAGAGTTTGTCATGATGAGCACACGTATGCAAGTGTTGAATCACTATATTGTACACCTGAAAACTAAGCTAACACTGTATGTTAACTATATGGGATTTAAAAAAAAAAAATCAAAAGGAGTTTTCCCTTAACGTTTTCACGTGTTACATACAAACTTTTCACGGGGGATGGTTCGGCTTTGCCCTTTTCTGAAACCAAGAACTGGTTCCTCAGAGAGTGACACAGCTTCAGAATCACATTTAAGTGGCTTCCAGGAAGATTAACAACAATTTTCTTATTCTCGAAGAACATCCAACCCAGGAACAAAAACTACTTCTAGGACAGAAGCACCATAAAGAGTCAGCTTCTCCTCTTACACAGTTGATAGAATATATAGAATTCAGTGAGCACCCCGACCACTGACGAGCCAAAGTTTGTTGCAAAACTCACTGGGTCAATCTTCTTTCCAGCATGTGCTGGGACCAGGCACCTTGGAGAAAGGGCTTGATCTTTTCTGGACCAACGGCAATGTGACAGCTAGTATTAATAACAGTGAAAAGTCATATACATGTGTATAAATACTGAAAAAAAAACAGGTGATTATAGACACGGGGATGAGTTCTGGGTGGGGAGATCACAGGTGATTTGTATTTTCTCCTCTTTTCCAGACTTTTTAAAATAAGCATGCTGTGGTAAATGATAGTGTATATCTGAGCAATTCCTGTTTGCAGAGACCTGTGTCGTACAAAGGAACGGTGAATGGCAGAGATGGCTGAAATATATGCGTGCAGTGGCGGCACATGCTTGCTGCTGGCCAAAGTGCTCCCGAAATAAAAATCAATTTACAGAAAAGAAGACATGTTCCCGTGACATTCTGCCTCTAAATCATTTTAATTAATGGCTCTTGCTCACCTCAACATGAAGGAACTGGGCAGAATTACTAAGCGACTCCCTTGGGGTCAGGGAGAAATTGATGCTCACTCAAGGAGCTGGTCCCCTAGCATTTCAGGGGCCAGAACAAGAGTGGGAGGAAATCAAAACAGCTGTGCGGGTGGGGGCCCACAAGGGGGTGGAGTTCACTGCGATCCACGACAGGCAGGTGTTGTGTGCGTCTTCCCCGACCCCTGCTGGATCTGAATCCCCAATTCTAGCAGCTGATCCACAATAACACAGGCTGAAGTCAGGGAGACGTGGTTTGAATTCCAACCACTTACTGCGTGTTCCCGGGCACATCACTTAAGTTCCCGGTGTCCATGCTTTCACATGGGAAATGAGGGTATTAGCACTCCCCTCTTCCCCCCCTCTTTTCGTGAAGATAAAAACAGAAATGCGTGCAGGCAGCTAGCGCGGTACCTCACACAATGAGGCACTCAGAGAGAGACAGAAACTACTGTCTACTCCCTGGAACCATACGCACAAAATCCATTTCGGGGTCCTGGTTTCAATTTTTCTGCAGCATTAGCTTTTGGTTTGGCTGCGAAGTGTGGGGTGACACTTCTTTGCAGGGAGTGTCAGGAGCATGGGGAATGTTGGCTCAGGGAGCCTGCACGCCCTTGGCGGTTACCACATAGCCTCCCATGGGCTCTCTTGCCAGGGCAGGGCTGCGGTGACAGCTCTCCAAAGGGGACCAGAGGCCTGGGGCCAGTCCTCAGGACGACATACACGCTGAAAGCCTGTCTGAGGTCCCTGACACGCTGTGGCAGAAATGTCAGGTCTAAACTGCAGATCCTAGGTAAAAATAAGTATTTGGAGGCCCAAAACTAAAATTCACTTAAAAATAGGAAGAACGTTATAACACACGTCTGAATCCTACTGAACGTTTCCATGAGTGTCCTGCCATTGCCTCAACTTCAAACAGGTCTCATCCTGATGGCCCTGTTTCTCTTCCTACTTCCCGAATTCTCTGCTGGAGACATTCATTCAGGCTCAGAATGCTGGAGTCATCTGTGATGAGTATTTCAGTCTTCCAGCTGTTCCACACCCAGTCAACACAGAGTCCTGGGGGTTTCCTGTGAAATCCCTCTCCGCTGCTGAGCTCAAGACTTCCAACATCACGTTTGGGTTGCTGTGAGGCCTCGCTGCCAGCTACCTATGGACGGATAGGCCCTCTCCAGTCCCTTCCTGAGGATCAGGACCAGGATGCCCCCTGCACGCCATGACGGTCATCTCTGTCCGCCATATGGAAACTCTCGGGCGTTCCCTTTTCAAATGGCACCAGGCCTGGTGTTCAGGACCGGCAGTATGGGACACCACGATCCCTCAGGACACCCCCGTGCTCTCCCTCACCCCAGTCCAGCTAACTCCTTAATATCCTCCAACACAACTTGGCTTCCAGCCTCCAAATCTTGACTTACATTCTCCTTTCTTCAGCTGAAGCCCCACCTCCTCTCCCAAGTGTCTGCTCAGCCCGGGTACTCTTTGCTGAAGGACTTCATTCAATTCTCAACAACTGCAGGAGACAAGTAGTCACTTATCCCATTTTACAGATGATGCAGTCCAGGCTCTGCGAGTTCAACGGTTTGGCAAAGACTCGATCTGAACGTGGTGGGGAGTCCCTCTCCTAACCGCTCTGCACACTGCTTCCTGAAGGGTAGGGCAGAGCCCAGTTTCCAAGGGGACAGGCAGAGACAGTGCCACTGCTCAAATGAGGCCTGCTCATTCGTGCCAGTGTCATTTCCCAGGTATGACAAGCTTTCGAAAGTCGGGGACTCAACCTTATCCTCTCTTCATATCCCACCAGATGCAATGACGTCCGTCCAGGCTCCCACTTCTGATCCAGACATACTCTATTACACCATGCTGATCCCTACATAATGTTTGCATCCCTGTTTCAAAGCCCTTGGTTATTGTTCCCAAAGGTCACTCAGCAGGGAATGAAGTGGCTCAGAAGGGATTTTCCAGGGACAGAGCAAGGAAGGGACAGCCCAGACGCAGGCTCTGCTCCCACAAATAGGCTGTGCCATTCGTTACTCCCTGTTCGTTTTTAACCGACCACTTGCCCTGGATCAGGCCTGCTGAGAACATTTATAAGCAAAGGTCCACAGTCCTGCGGTGTCTAAACAAAAATTCCCTCACATGCCACACAATCACAGAGGCAGTGAGCTCAGAAGATCACTTCTGACCATCACTCTCCTGATCTCCATTTTAACAAAAAAGCATACATTGAACGGGCTCAAAACAGTCTGGGCTGATCCAGCAAGCAGCAGGGATTTTCCTCACTTGCAAGCTAGTGATAAGGAGAGAACTCTGGATAATTACAGAAGGCTCCAGATTAAGTACTGTGAGAAACCATTCCCATGAATAATCAGTAGGACACGTTTGCGTCTGATGTTACTCTCATGTTTTTGGCCCAATGTCAGCAGGTGTTCAGCGATATACCAAATTTAAGGCACTGTAGGTGCCCAGGCAAAGTGGGGGGACCCCAAGTTATATCTCCTCTGCTATAAGCCAACTTTAGAGCCTTGGGGTGGTCCCTCAACCACTCATGTCTGTCTGTTTGTTCTAACGTAAAGTTACAACCGTGCAAAAATATTGTTTTCCCTGAGCCATCTGAGAGCCACTTTCCTACCTACACGATGTTCTAACACTTAAACAAGGACATTTTCCTCTACAACCACAATATAACCACCAAATCAGGAAATTCACATCAATATATTATTACTGCCCAACTCCCTGACCCAGCTCAAGTTTTGCTAGTAATTTTTCATCTCTAAAATAAAGGACTTGGTATCAGTAAAATCTCCCCTAACATTCTAACTGCCTGTCTCTGCAACAGAATCTTATCAAATGCCCACCTGCTAAGTCCATATATTCAACTTGCTATAGTAAAAAAACCTCAAGTTTGAGGTGAAGTCCCACACTGGCACTAGTAGTGTGTTCCTGGGGAAGTCACTTAGCCACCCCAAAGTCAATCCCAGACTGGCTATGCCTCTAAGAGCCTTGTGAATTTCACCCATAGGAACCACCCCCTCCTCATCTTAAAGCATTAGCTCAAAAGGAAACAGGGGCTGTTGTATAGCCACTTAGCACTGGGAGTCTCTCTCTGCTCCCAAGGTCTAGCTTGGAATCTGAGGCGGGAGTCCTGGGGCTAATCACTGGCAGGTTGCTAAACGGCCTTAGGTATGGTCACATTGAGACAAATGCTATAAAGGAGCAACCCTGACAGGGGGTGGGTCACCTCTAGCTCCAGATACCTAGGGAGGTGGTCAGCAATGGACATGTGTGCCTTGGAACAAACCCTCCTGAGAAGGTTACTAATAGGTTATAAAGGGAACTGCATAGCTCTGCAGAACCCAAGTCAGCACGTAGACTTAAGGGAACAACTGAGAACAGCATTAACCTTTGGGGCTTTGCTGGATCCCAGCTGCTGTCACGAAGTGGTAACAAAAATCGTTCTTCAGTAGTCTGAAGGAAAATCTTTGAAAAATACCTCCCTGGAAGCAGCTTCCCCATCTCAAAAGATTTAGCACAGTGCTTTAAAACACCTAACCCGCGTAATTTAATAAGCTAGGCTGCAATGTCAAGGCCAGACTGTAGACCAGGAACGCTCCTCAACTGCTGAGCAAAGAGCTGCACAGTCTGAGCCCTTCAAAATATCAACTGGGCTCTGCCAGCAGAAAGGGTTCTTAACAATTGCCCCTTGTCATCTGTGGAAAAGTTCTCTGACTATTCATGATCATAAGTTAAATACAAGAGGAGATCCAGTATATAAATGTTTTGCTCATGTGCAAATAAGAGCTCATATTGTTTGATTTGATTATAAATTATGAAAGGAAAAGAAAGAATGTTAATCCTTTCCCAACAGAGATCTTTTTGTCAGAGGTACTGCTTTCTAGAAGTTACTCTAACCAAGTCGTGCGTGTGATTAAATTGAATTCCCCACGGACCTCAACACAGCAAGTGAGTATAAGAAAGTAGAAGAGGACTCTTACAGAGTTACATTTCTCTGCAACCAGAGACGTGTACGCACATTTATAACACTGGGACTTTGCTGGGGGAGTCCGGTGCTATTTTATTCCAAACCAGGCACCTGCCAGGAAAATCTTACTGTGGACTGAGGAATCAGGTGGACTTCTACAGCAGTAAAAATGACAAATGTGGATGACTCCAGGAGTAGCTACTGGAAGGTCAACACATGTTATTTTCACTCCTTCTAACAGGCAGTGCAGAGAAATTCTGCCGGCCGCATGATCGGCTAGAATCATACAGTAATTGTGAGAGCGCGCTGGAGACAAGAATTTAAACAGGGAGCCACGAACACTTGGCTCCAATTCTTTAGCTACAGGGGCCAGGGGGAGGCAGGACGGGCTGCGGGATGTTTTCTGACCTTCCTGGTTGACAACGATGCCTTGTCGAGCCCGGCTGCGGGGAACTGAGAAGTCACTCCACTGTGATCCTTCCCTTTGATGCTGCTCAAGTGGGCAATGGAAAACTCACACTGGAACACCAAGGTCTCTCTCCGGGCAGCAGGAGCAAGGCTTCGGGGGAATATGGTGAACACGAAACAGAAAGATACAAAGAAACAAGGGGGGCATTTCTCCACAGATACGGATGTCAAAAACAGAATCTCACTTGTGTTTTTACAACGTGTGATATGCTTAGCCTAAACGTTTCCAGGCAGATGCATGCATGCCTGCACTGTGACTGAGGCCTGGAGGCGGGGCGGTCATCTTCTAGGAGAGGAGCACACGTTACTCAGGCGGCTCTCTCAGGCGGCTCTCGAGGGCACAACGGGAGCCAAGGGGAGAAAGTTAAAGAAAAGCAAACTTTGATTCTATTTAAGGAAGAGCTTTCGAGCAATCTGTGTTCTCCAAAAATGGAATTGGCTGACTGTCGAGGTAGAAGTGTTCTGGCAGAGCTGGGTGGCCATCTGGCAGGGGCGGGGCAGCGGCCCAGCACCCAGCACCCAGCACTGGGAGGGGCCGATTGCGCGAGGCTCCACTAATGCAGAGAGCCTGCGGTCCCCCCCCCGGGCGCACAAGGCGGATCACAGCTGGTGAAGGAGTAGACACTGAGTGAGACATCTGGCTGAGGGTTTCACCTTGGGCCTTTGGCTTTTCTCCTGCCAAGTGAAGGAGAAAAAGAACAATGACAAGGTATGCAAGGGAACTTCTAGATGGTTCGGGGTGCTTGCTTTGTCCTATTTCTCTTCTGAGCAACTCGTTCAGTTTCTGCGTACATCATTCTTTACTACAATATTGAGACTGTATTTTTAAAAAATGGATAGGCAATAAAACAAAACAAGGCAACGATGTTTAGCATCTCCCAAAAAAGGTACTTTGGTGAGGCAGAGGCTGAAATTGGAAAAATAAATAAATAAAATTAGGCCCTGGTATTTATCTACTCATGCTAATTGCATTTCTACCATAGTTCATTAAGAGTTATAAGTATAGGACCACAACGTTCCTTTCAAGCGACTTGCTTGGAGAAAAAAAAAAAAAATTAAAGGGGTATCAGGTTAGTGGAGAAAGAATGAAACTGCTTGTGCAAAAAGAAATTTCTGCATAAGGCGCTCTGAACCTAGGAGAGGTCGTGTGACTCATACTCAGGCCGGTGTCTCATTTCTCTTTCCAAATCATGGAAACAACCTAAGCCCTAACACAGAAACACTACCCAATAAATGAAGGCTTTAAATGGGTCTGAAGATGGGTGACTGGCCTGGGTGGCTCAGTCGGTTAAGTGTCCGACTTCGGCTCAGGTCATGATCTCATGATCTGTGAGTTTGAGCCACATGTCGGGCTCTGTGCTGACAGCTCAGAGCCTGGAGCCTGCTTCAGAGTCTGTGTCTCCCTCTCTCTCTGCCCCAACCCCGCTCATGCTCTGTCTCTCTCTGTCTCAAAAATAGATAAAAACAATTAAAAAAAAAAAATTAAAAATAAATAAATAAATGGGTCTGAAGAAAGACTCAGGAGACTTTTCAAGATTGCATGAAACTCAAGATGAATATTTTGCCACGCCCACTACACTCGGTGTGTAATTTTCTTCCCAGTTCCCCACCTGCTTCCCTCCGACCCTACCTGAAACAAACCCTCCTGTTAGAAATAAAAAGCAAACGCTCCAGTATACGCAACATGGCGAGAATACTGGCTTATTTCAGAGCAAACTCTTAAGTGATATCCAGTAGTCTCAGGTACGACCCACATTATACTCCTAGAAGGAGGCGACACTAGATTTAGTACGTGGGGGCTCAGCTCATGGTTCTCCAGCAAAGCCCTCAGAGTTACCACGAAGGAGTAACTACTTCAAGTACATCAGATTTGCACACAAGGGCAAGAGTGGACAACCTTAACTTCAGGGGATTCAAGGCGGCCTGTCCCACGTCGGGATACTGGGCACGTGGGAAGAAAACCAGGTTCTGAGCCAACCGGGCTGAGCTCCCCACGGTCCCTGCAGACGGCCTCGGACATCACCCGGGTGCTCACCCACGGCCACATTAGTGAACGCTACCAGGACTGTGGTTTCTATGAAACGTCATCAATAGAGCAGAGGGGGGGAGAAAACCCCACCCGGTTCAGAGCGCTTTCTGTTCCTTCCCACACTATGCATGAAGGCAGCACGGGCAGGATCATGTAAGAGAGAAGAGACCTGATGGGATGACACAGGCAGAGCTGCGGACATTTTGGAGGAGGGAATTCCATTTCAGGAACCTCTAGAATATTGATGCCAGGAGATGGAAACACATGTGGGGGGTCCCCAAAACCCAGACACGATTCTGGACTCCGAAGTCTCCAGGAAATAACAAACATGGTATTTCTCCATCTTGATCTCTTTATTTACAGAGATTGAAAAGAAAAAAAAAAAGACAACTAGGGGCACCTGGGTGGCTCAGTCGAGCGTCCGACTTTGGCTCAGGTCATGATCCTGTGGTTCGCGAGTTCGATCGAGACCCACGTCCGGCTCTGTGCTGACAGCTCAGAGCCTGGAGCCTGCCTCCCTCTCTCTCTGCCCCTCCCCCTCTCGTGCTCTGTCTCTCTCTCTCAAAAATAAATAAAAACATTATTATTAAAAAAAAATAAAGACAGCAAGAAAGAGGCCAACTTTAAAACAGACCTCTTTTTTTTTTTTTAACAAAACAAAACACACGAACTAAAAAGATGGGACACGCTCCCCTCCAAAAGCACAAAGCTTCCTCACCTCCCCCCCCCCCCCCCCCCCCCCCCACGGGAAGTAGTGCAGCGATGGGGTGGGACCTAACGCACAGATGCACTCACCTAGCGTGTCCTTCAGGGTCTTCACGAGGGAACCCTTCTTCAGGCTGTTCTTCCTCTCCACGTAGTTGGACGGCACGTAGCCCGTCCTGTTGGCCGCGTTCCTCACGCGCCACCACGTCTTGGAGTCATCCAGCAGCCACAGACGCTCGTTTTTCTTGATGTCCAGCTCCTGGTCCTGTTGGGCAGTGTAGTCCCACTTTGCTATCACAATAACTTCCTCTGTCATCTTTCATGGAGTCCTTCTGCCAGCAAAACATTTGGAGATGCTCATTAGAGAACCAACCAAACACTTCGTCCTGTGCATCAACTTGAGAAATTATGCACTGACAGCTTTTATTACTACTTGGCAACCAGTTTCCTCCTGGGTCTTGGAATAACCTTAAAATGACCTTCTTTCAACAAGCTTTGGTATTTTGTTTAGAAACAGCAACCCTAATAAAACAAACCCTGATTTTGTACATTGAGAAATCTGCGTGCTCTGCCAGAAGCAAAAACAAACTTTCAAAAAATTCTAAATAACAATGCCATAATTAAATGCGTTCACTTGATTAAGTAACAGCAGCTCCTTGTAGCTAATATGTTTACATCCACTTTCTCAAGATACGCTGAATTTTATGAACATATTAAATGAACATGCACACCCAAACTGTTCTTATAAATTAAAGCTGAAAGCAATGTGGCATCCTGGACTGGCTCCTAAAACACAAAAAGGAAATTAGTAGGAACGATGGTGAAATCTGAATGAAGTCGAGTCAACAGTAACATACCAATGTTAATCTTAGTTTTGACAAACACACCCTGGTTGTGTGAGGTGCTACACTAGGGAAAATGGAGTAAAGGGTATATGGGAATGCTTTGTACTATCGTTGCAACTTTTCTACACAAATAAAACTATTCTTGAAACCCATACACGGGTGTTTCTAGCAGCTTCACTCATAATTGGCAAAATTTGGAAGTGATCAAGACGTCCTGAGGGAGGTGGATGGATAAACTGTGGTATATCCAGGTAATGGACTATTACTCAGTGATTAAAAGAAATGAGCTATCAAGCCATGAAAAGGCACGGAGGAACCTTAAATGAACGTTACTAAGTAAAGAAGCCATTCTATAAAGGCCCACCTACTCTCAGCACACCAGGGTGGTTCAGTCAGTTGAACGTCCGACTCTTAATTTCGGCTGAGGTCACGATCTCATGGTTTGTGAGACTGAGCCCCGAGTAGGGCTCTGCACTGATGGGGCAGAGGCTGCTTGGGATTCTCTCTCTCCCTCTCTGGCCCTCCCCAACTCACTCTAAAAAATAATAATAAATAAACTTAAAAAAAAAAAAAAAAGAAAAGGCCATCTATTGTCTCGATCTCCCAAAGACCCTCTCCTAGACCAAACTTCAGTCAGGCTCCTCTGAATCCTCTTTCCACACAAGGCCTCGTGCAAGATGTGCAAGATATTTGTACTTCCGTGTTTGTCCCAACACGTCCCAATTTTAACAAGAATCCTGCTATGCTGGTTTAGCTAGAATCCTCCACACTCACCCAGGTAATGCCCGACAGATGGACAGATTGCCTTGCCTGCCTTCAGGAAGAATCCTGCCAGGTCAGTTTAGTCAGAATCCCTCCTTTACCTCTGACGTTTCCTTTAGTACTTGTCTGCTCATCGACTGCCTACCTTACTCCTCAGCGATAAACTCCCACTTTTCCTTCTTATCTTTAGACTTGAGCCCAAATGGGTGAGGAAGGAGGGTGGGATGAATACGTGGAGCATTCGGTTTTTAAAGTAGTGACACTACTCTGTATGATACTTTAATAGTGGATACGTCACTATACATTTGTCAAGACCCATAAAAGACGCAACGCCAAGAGTGAACCATATATGAAGTCATCCCCAAATAAAAAGCTTATTAAAACAAGAAATAATGGTATATTATACATCTAGTTACGTCAGTTCTGGAAGTAATATATAGCAAAGGCATATCACTAAAATGAATATAGTTAACTGCTTCAGCAGCTCCAGACTTTTTAGGCACAAGATGGCCCAGTATTTTTTCCAGGAGAACCATTCAATATTCAGTCCTTCACCTGACTAGGTTTCCTTAAAACTTGGAAGGAAGGAATAATGGAAAGACTCTTAACTAAAACCCTCTTCCTCTCTGACAGAGAGAACTTCTCATTACTTTAGAGGGATGACTTCAGGATTACAGAGGGAACCAACGCACTTGACTCCACAGAAGCATGAATACCATTTTTAAATGACATGACACTTTTTACTAGATGCTAAAGAAACTTATAAATAAAACATGTTCTCCTGTTTCTTGAATTAACTTCCAAATTTAGAGACATCAAACCCTTCGGGAAGGAGGAAATATTTAATAAACCTTATGCATAATATATGCAACATCCAAGTGTACACAATGTTCATTTCCAAACTGTAGACCACTTTGTTATATACTTTTGGAAAATCTCCCCTCCATACTATGTGTCTCTCTCTCTATCCTGACCTTTCTGTCAGGGTTAGAATTTTCAAAATCATAAAGGCAGTTTTTCTTTTTCTAATAATAATGAGAGCAGAAATAGGAATGGGGCTCAGAGACTATTCCATTTGAATACCAGCTTTGTTTCTTAATTACACAGTTTTCAAGAGAGTTTTTAACATGACGAGCCCATCACGTAAGACCCATCAAAGCCATCTATTAATTTCCTGTGTGATTTCACCGTGTGAAGAGTAGTTAAGTAAGGAGCTGGCTGGGCAGGGTATGATTCCATGCACACTGAACATCCTGTGGGAGCTCAAACAAACATGGTGCCTGGGCTCTACCACAGATCAATTATATCCGAATCTTGAGGAGTGAGGTCTGAGCATCAGGTTTTTACAGTTAATCTTTCTGACAGGCCTTAGGAGGGAAAAAAAACAACTAAGAGGGAACTGAGTCACAAAATGACCCCTCAGGATGCTTTCCTTGGGTCATTAGACCTGTGGGGTTGTAATGAGAACTCTAAGGGTGTGATGAGTACCTGACACACGTCAGCTTGTTTAATCTCCAGAATCCCCACCTTTCAGGGAGGTGTTATTCTTTAGGAGACTGAGGATCACAGGGATTAAGTGAGGTGCTGAATTACAGAATCAGGATTTGAGCCCAGGTCTGTCAACTCCCAAATCTGTGCTCATGCATCCACTTCTGGGGTGGGTGGCTGGGTGAGGGTCTAATGTGTAGTGTGTATTTCAACAGGCTTAATTCAACCCAGGAAATCTAGGATTCCAGGTCAGGTGACGATAAGAAGTTCCCTTGGCACCTAGGAAATGACTGGTTTGTTCCTTGGTCAGAGCAAGGAACCTAGTCACTTGATTGGTTTCAAACCTATTCTAATTGATTCATGCCAGCTTGTATCAATATAAAAATTTCACAAGGCCAGCCAATCAATAACTGCCTCACTTGAGTGAAGTCTGCCAATCAACAGGAGCTTTACCCTGGTGCTTCAGAGGACTAGCCAATCACATCTCCTTCACCCCAGTGGACTCCACCAATCAACCACCTCACTCCAGGGTTTCTGAATGTCAGCCAATCAACAGCAGTCCCAGTGGAAAAAGGAGCACCCACCCAAAAAGGCAGTAAAGGCAGGGTCGATGGAAGGAGTTGATGCTGAACCAGTTACATGGCAGCAGCTGAGAGAAAGAACAGATAACTGGGAGGTGGGGAAAAGGAAAAGGAGACTGATTTCAGTCTTGGAAGATGGGTAGGATTTGGGGGGGCAGTGGAGTCAGAGGGGGGCTCTCCAGGCCTGAAATCAGCAAACAAGAACTAGAGGGTAGGAATACATTACTAAGCAGAAGAACTAAGAATAAATGACTCCAAAAACTCATTTACAATAAAAAGTAAACAATATGTATTTCTGGATTTTTTTTTTTAAGTTTTTAATTCCAGTATAGCTAACACACAGGGTTATATTAGTTTCAGGTGTACAATATCACGATTCAACACTTCCATCACCCGGTGCTCATCACAAGTGCCCTCCTTCATCCCCATCACCTATTTCATCCATTCCCACCCACCTCCCCTCTGGCAACCATCTGTTTCTTCTCTACAGTTAAGAGTCTGTTTCTTAGTTTCTCTCTCTTTTCCCTTGCTTGTTTGTGAAATCATATGGTATTTGTCTTTCTCTGACTTAATTTCCCTTAGCATAATACTCTCTAGCGTCATCCATGTCATTGCAAATGGCAAGATTTCATTCGTTTTTTCTGGCTGAGAAATAGTCCACTGTGTGTGTGTGTGTGTGTGTACACACACACACATATATGTATATATATATACATATATGTGTGTGTGTGTATATATATATATATATACACACACACCACCTCTTTATCTCTTCATCAATCGATGGGCACTTGGGCTGCTTCCACAGTTTGGCTATTGTAAGTAATGCTGCTATAAACGTAGGAGTGCATGTATCCCTCTGAATTAGTATTTTTGTACTCTTTGGATAAATACCCAGCAGTGTGATTGCTGGATCCTAGGGTAGTTCTAATTTTAACTTTTTGAGGAACCTCCATACTGCTTTCCACAGTGGCTACACCAGTTTGCATTCCCACCAATAGCAAACAGTGTTCCTTTGGGTGTCTTCTGTTTTTGTTTGTTTGTTTGTTTGTTTGTTTGTTTGTTGTTTTAAGCCATTTCAACGTGGAGTTCAGTACCCTTCCCTCACCCTGCACATCACCCTGTATCCCAAGAGATGTTTGATCTCCTTTCTCTTTGCCAACACAGGTTGAAAAGGCCAGCTGGAGGCCCATTCTAGAGGAAACTGCATACTGGCCAGGAGTTCAGAATCCACCCCTTTTTATCAGGGGTCCAAGAGGAGCATGTTAGTTTCAGTTAAGGGTAAGTTGCTACAGCATGTAGGACATATTGGAATAGGAAGAGACGCAGTTAAATCAAGATTATTCCATAATAAAACTGGACGTACACACTGACTTAATTTTCTAATATGGAAAAGCCTGAACAGAAGGAAGTCTGAAAAAGTACACTCTGACTGCTGATTGTTCGGTCAGAGATAGTATTTAGATGTAGTCTATGAATCACAGAGGTGAGATCCAAAGACTAAAGCACGTTTATCACTCCAGCTTAGGCAGTTCAGAAAAATCTCATTTTTGCCTTTGTTAACTATAGCTAATTAAGTTATCATGCAGGTCCAGCCAACAGAAATGAGAGCCACATATTTGCTATTATACAGCCAGATCCTATCTTAAATGTCAGGTGGCCGCTCTAGAATAGAGCTTAGCAAGAATCTCCTGTCATACTGAATAAAAGAAACCCTCAGAGAATCTAACAAATGGGAAGCTGCTGTTTCAAGTTTTAGGTGGGAGAAGATTAAAAAAAAAAAAAGAAAAGAAAAAGCCTAGAATAGCTATAAAAACTTTCTTGGCTCAAAACTTTTCACTAATTCCTAAAATAACGCCGATCCTATCCCAGGGCCCTATTTTCTTTTTAAAAATGATCCTGTTAACTGCATCTTGCTGGGTTACGGCTGGGTTATGTGCTCCTCAAAACAGCCCCTGTTCCTAAAACACCCCAAAATGACCATAGCTGTTTCCGAAGAGGTCTCTGGGACCAAGCTGAATCACTCAGTCATAATGGCAAATAGAAGACACGAGTCAAGGGCCAAGGATTCTAAGCTTAGCTAAACCATTCGTAGGCCCACCTTAGACTAGCTTGTTCTGTAAAATGGAAATAACAATATTTGCCTAGCCTCGTAAGATGCTTTCGATGCTCAGGAGAAGCATGATAATGTAGCGTTTAAGAGAGTGAGGCTTGGTGTCGTATGGACATCGATTGGAGTCCTGCGATGCCATATTAGCCTAGCTGCCTCTCGTATAACAGCACCTCACTTGGGAGCTCTTGAAGAAAGCCCTAAGCACACTGCCCAGCACAGGAAAGACTCATGGGGTGTCTGGGTGGCTCAGCCGGTTAAGTGTCCCACTTTGGCTCAGGTCACGATCTCACAGTCCGTGAGTTCCAGCCCCGTATCCAGCTCTGTGCTGTCGGCTCGGAGCCTGGAGCCTGCTTCGGATTCTGTGTCTCCCTCTCTCTCTCTCTCAAAAATAAATAAACATTAAAAAAAAAAAAAAAAGACTCCAGAACAAGAGCTACAGGATAAAGAAGAGGTGAATTTATATACAACAGACTATCACTCAACCATAAAAAAGGATGAGATCCTGCCATTTGTGACAACCTGGATGGACTTAGGGATTATTATGCTAAGTGAAATAAGTCAGACAGGGAAAGACAAATACCATATGATTTCACGTGTGTGTGGACTCTATAAAACAAAACAAACAAACCAAAAAGCAGACTCGTGAATACGGAGATCAAACTGGTGGTTGCCAGAGAGGAGGTCAGCGGGGGAATGGACAAAATAGATTAAGGGGATTAAGCAGTGCAAACTTTCAATGATAAAATAAACAAGTCATGGATAAGTACAGCATAGAAATATAGTCAATAATATTCTAAGACTGTTTTATGGTGACAGATGGTGACTACTCTTACTCGTGGTTGAGCCCTGGGTAATTAATGTACAGAACTGTCGAATTAATACATTGTATCCTTGAAACTAACATAACATTGTATGTCAATTATACTTCAAAAAAAAAAAAAAGAATGAGAATTACAGTCCTAATTAAATCCCTCTGTATACTGCAGCACACTGTACAAAGGTAAGGGGGGACTATGTTCTAGTGATCCTTTCCTTCATTCAGTCAGGATTTACTAAGCACTTACTATGCAGCAGACAGCCTTCCAAAGCACCAGGGTTCCTTGCTGAGCAAGACAGACCCCGGTGTCTGTTCTCTTGTGATTTAAGCCCTAGGTACATGGAGTTCCTTTTCAGAGACACCTCCCCTGGCCTCCCCATCTAAGGCAGTATCACTGTCCAGCCTCGCCTCTCCAGAGGTCGAGTGGACAACATTGCTTCTTCTGAATTGCACCACCTGAGGTTACCTGTTTTTGTATTTACTGTCTGGGAGACCTCATTGTGTGACAGTGGCTGTTTAGGCTTTAGCCGCCTGGTTTGATGGGAAGCTCAAGGATAAGGTAGACTGATGATTCAAGATTACCAGACATGTGCTTCATTTACCCTTCTACCAACAAAGCAATTTAGCCCACTGCAGAAAACACCAGGGTCACAGAGCTCTGAGAAACTGCCAATCCCACTTTGCAATATAAACCTGACATGGACGAATAGGATTTCTTGAACTTAAGTCAAAATATGTAGACAGCTAAATAGACCAAAAAGGTGTAACTTTTTACCCCCAGAATATTAACTTGGAGTTTCAGAAAAATACATACATGCACTTGTGGATATAGACATATCAAAGTATACGTGTCTGTGAGCGAATAATTGGTTTAGAGAGTAATCTTGAAAGAAAAGACTACAGGAAAAGAATTGTTGCCCTCCCTACCTTGATTTTTCAACATATAGTCTGAATTACTTGAATAAAATGATCTATTTCACTGTGGTTCTAAACGACTTTTTTTCCTTTGTAATATTTCATTCCTTCAATGCAGTCAAGAAATGAGTATGGAAACTCACTCAAATATAGGCTTTTGGCTGATGAGGAAAGAAGGATAATAGCCCCCACACCCCCCTCCCCAGCCACCAAAGGTGTCTGCATCCAAATGCCTGCAAACCTGTGAATGTATTAGATTGCATGGCAGAGGGTAATTAAGGTTGCTCATCAGCTCATTTTGAGAGGGGGAGATTATCCTGGATTAGCCAGGTGGGTCCAACGCAATCTCGAACGTCCTTGTATCAGCAGGAGAGGGAGGCAGAAGGGTCAGAAATGTGGTTCATTTGAAGACGGGAAGGTACGACTAGCCAAGGGATAAGGATACCTCTAGAAAGTAGGGGGAAAAACAAGGAACAGATTCTCCTCTAGAGCCCCCAGAAGGAATGCAGCCTTGTGGAAACCCTGATTTTAGCCTTGTGAGCCTGGGTTTTTGGACTTCTGACCTCCAGAACTGTTAAGAGGATAAAATTGGGCTGCCTTTGTGGTGAGTTGCTTTAGCAGCCAACAGAAAAACCCATGCAGGGACGCTTGGGTGGCTCACTCAGTGAAAAGTCCAACTCCTGGTTTTGGCTCAGGTCACGATCTCACGGTGTGTGAGTTCAGGCCCCATGTTGACAGTTTGGAGACTGCTTGGGATTCTCTCTCTCCCTCTCTCTCTAAAAAGAAACAAACAAACATACAAACAAATATCTAAAAAAAAAAAAAAAAAAAGGAAAGCCCATGTAGTGACCTTAGCAAGGTCAGCCCAAAATGGCAAAACCTTCTATGTATTCCCTCATTTATTACAATGTTTTCCTCCCTCGGTGTGTATTGGCAAATATTTTTAAACAGTACATTCATATTAAGGAGATCCACCCAAAGAAGCAGTCCCAGAAACAAGTGAAATACCTTATAACTTCCTTACTAAAGTTTCAAATTGTGCTGTAAGTAAGACTTGCCAGATGCCCACTAATTTGACAGGAGTTGGCAGAAACCTGTGGTATCCTGTGGGGGAACAGAAAGACCAGTTGGTGGCTTTTTACAAGCAGGATCACTAATTACAGCTAATACACTTCAACTTTAAGTAGGACACAATATGGAATCCGCTGGCCGTTCCAACTCTCAGTAAGTTAATTAAGCCGTGACAAGAGTCAAGGTCTTACTACTTCCCTAAGGCACAAAAATACACTACATGTAAAAGAGAAAATAAACAATAGCGCTAGGCTCTCCACACTGTTTTTCCACAGAGGTGGAGGGGTACAGGATGCCAACGGAGTGGCTAAGGGGTGCACAGGTGTACCCGAGCAACGACATTCACCTTGTACACGCACGACACTGTTTCAGATGTGCTAGCTCATCAAATGTTTACGACAATCTTCGGAAACTGAAGTTATCTACAGATATAGGCAAGGAACGATAAACCTGGAGCATAATTAAATAGCTTGTCCAAATCCACAAAGCTATAAAGGGCCTGCATGGGGATTCCAAGTGCCTAGAATGGTCTCATCACAAAGCTCAGGCTTTATAGCCATGATCCTCTACGACCCGGGAGTGTTCCCCGGTAGAATTTTGCAGCATGGCTGAAGAAAGAAATCCCTAGGGCAAGGCAGATACGAATAAGCAAGACACGAATTTCAATTTCTTTTTGATGGACGTAAATGAGAATGAGATGAGAGAAGAGACAGTAGTTCCCAGTCTTCCAGGTGTGATCTGGGAAGGCCTTGTTGGCTTTTTAACATCCTATTGGAGGAGGGGTACAGGAAGGCTAGACCAGCTGCAAGGGAAGTTTCCCGATTCCAAAACACAAAGTTGAAGAGTTCAGTTCCTCCCGTGGTGCAGGAGCAGGCCCATGGGTATATACTGTTGTCACCCCAAGCGGATGGCCACCTCCCTGCAGCTGCTCCTGCTAAGCGTGGCTGAACAGGACAGGGCACAGACTTCCAAGGCAGTAAGAGCCTGGTGGCTTTCACTCCATGGCTTATTTTGGAGAGGGTCTTTTTTAGGATTTGTTTCCTAATTGTATTGGATGACAGTCAAAGCCTGCAAAGTCTCTACATCTTTGTATGTGTGAAGGTTTCCTTTGTGATTGTTCCTCTCCAGTTGGGGAAGGCTGGGTTTAAAATCCAGTTTCAGCACCAACCCGGCAGGTGACCGTGGGGGAAGTTGCCTAACTTCTCTGACCTCCATTGCTGTGTTTGAAGATGGGGTCGGAGCTTCTGTGAGGCTGAAATCAAATGATCCACAGGAAGTACCCACTACCTGGTTCATGCCGGATAATCGTTAGACATTCTGGTTCCCCCTACATCATGAGATGCCAAATCACAAGACTCAGTAGACTCGAATGTAGCTTGTTTACAGGGATTCAAAAAACACGTTGCCCTAGATTATGACAGTGCCATTTAAAAAGAGTGGCATGAGGGAATTTAAAATAACCGTAAGACCAGCGCTCTAAGGTAGTGTCATCAAATTGGGATGCCAGAGCACCATCAATCCTATGCTGGAAGTTTTACAAGGAGGTCCCAACAGATCTTGGGGGCACCCAGCTCCTGCTGTGGCTAATCTGAATGATATCTGCTTGTATTCAGCCAAGAGAGAATTGTCACGTGTCCATGGCACTCAACCACAATACATTTTATAGGCAAGTAAGTGTAGCCAAGTTATTTCGAAAACATAAAGCATTTGTTGATGTTACTGAAGGGAACCAGTGAAAAGGGATTCCTAAACGTCCAAGATGGAAGGTGGCTGGCTTTTTTTCCTCCTCCGCTGCTGCCTGCTGCTTCCTGGTGCTCCTGGCCCCTCCCCAACCCCTGGGGCTCTGCAAGCGAGCTCACTTTGCACTGATGGTTCCAGGGCTCTTGCTCCCTGGTGTCTATGTCTCCGAGGGCAGCTCTGCATCACACCGGCATTTCCACCTGCCCACTGCACCTAGCCTCATTGACCCAGAGCGGCATTTATCACCTTTTTAAAGACTGATTACAGTATTAGTAGAAGCTCAAGCACACAATATGCCATACGATTTATTTTTTAAACTGTGGCAAAACACACATAACATGAAATTTAACCATTTCTACTAATTTTAAGTGTACAGGTCCAGTGGCATTAAGTACATTTACATCGTTCAGCCTCGATCTCCAGAGCTTTTTCATCTTCTCAGACTGCAACCAGGTTGCCATTATGCACTAATTTCCCATCCCCCTCCCCTGGCAACCACCACTCCACCTTCTAGCTCTATGATTGTGACGATTCTAGGGACCTCACGTAAGTGGGATCATACAACGTCTGTCCTTTTGTGTCTGGCTTATTTCACTCAGTATAAAGTCCTCAAGGTTCCTCTACCTTATGGCAGGTGTCAGAATTTCCCTCCTTTGTAAGCTTAAAAAATATTTCACCATAGGTATTATACCGCATTTTGTTTATCCATCCACCCATCCATCGATGGACACATGGCTTACTTCCACCTCTGGATTATTATGAGTAGCACTGCTATGAATGTGAACGTGCGACTATTTCTTTGAGACTCAGCTTTTAATTCTTTGGGGCATATATCCCAAAGGGATGGGGTCATGTGATCATTCCATTTTTATTTTTTGAGGAACCTCCAAACTATTTTCTGTAATGGCTGTACCATTTTACATTCCCACCAGCAGTGAACAAGAGTTCCAATTTCTCCACATCCTCACCAATGTTTGTTATTTTGTTTTTTTTGTTTTGTTTTGTTGCTGTTGTTTTTAATGTTTACTTATTTTTGAGAGACACAGAGACAGAGTATGAGCCAGGGAGGGGCAGAGAGAGAGGGAGGCACAGAATCCAAAGCAGGCTCCAGGCTCTGAGCTGTCAGCACAGAGCCAGACACGGGGCTCCAACTCACCAACCGCAAGATCGTGACCTGAACCGAAGTCAGATGCTTAACCAACTGAGCTACCCAGGTGCCCCAATTTTGTTTTGTTTTTGATAGCAGCCATCATACTGGATGCGAGGCACAAATAATTTCTTAAGTGAACTTTCTTTTTACTGGATCCTGAACAGGATTTATTAGTGGATGGCAATTCTCAAGAAAAAAAGTTTTATACTTTATAATAAAGCTCGGATTTTCTGCTATACCCCATCCCCGTCTTTTTTTTCTTTCTTTTTAAGTGAATACTGCTAATTTATCCTTACTCTCAGGATCAGATCATCTCCCAAACTGAGCCATATTAACAAAAATATCTTCAAATGTGAGTTTGCAGAAGTTTGTCACCAAGCAACTAATTTTACTATGTGAAATCCCTGACACAACCAGAATTCCAAACACTAGACTAATAAGTCAATATGAGTCATTAGTGCCTAGGAAATTTGACAAAAGAAACAGAATTGGGAGTTCTGTTGCTGCAACAGAAACTGGGAAATGCTATTTTTTTTTTTTACTCTTTTTATACATAATTTACCACTCAGGCCCTGGGAGTATCCATTTTGCTAACCTTTGCTAACCTCTGTCAGTTTCTTCATGAGCATCTTAGACACTCAGCACACTGAGAAGAAGGTTATGAACGTTAATTTAGCCCAAGTACCACCATTTTGGAGACTCACTGTCAACGTAACAAGCCAATTTCATTATACAGCATTAATTGTAAAACACATGGACTCGGAACCAACACGGTCTTCCATCGGCCTGGAAGACATCACAGTAACGGGGTCAAGAGACAAAGGAGAGCAATGGAAAAATACCCCCACCCCCAAAAGGTAAACTTGTAGAAGTAGAGCCCGAAAGTGGTTGCCAGTAGCTGGGAAGGTGGAAGAAACAGGGAGGATTAGGTTTAGGTAAAAAGGATACAAGCTTTTACGGCTCGAAGATGAATAAGGTCTGACATCTCCCGTAGAGCACAGTGACTACAGTTGGTAACACTGTGTTGCATAAGTGAAATTGGCTAAGAGAGAACTTAAATGTTCTCACCAAAAAAAGAACGAAATATGTGAGGTGATGGATGTTTTAATTAACATCTAGGTGGGGAGAATCCTTTCACAACATATATGGAAAATGATAGCACCATGATGTACACTTTAAGTACCTTCCAATTTTATTAGCCAGTTATACCTCAATAAAGCTGAAATTAAAAAAAGAAGAAAAGAAAAACGCTCGTCTGTGAAAATGGACACTGATCTCTGGCAAAATTTGGCCCTCCTTTCCAATGCCACGAGAGTGTGAAGTGTTTTCACGATGTACACCCACTGCTCTCAAAGTAGACAAATAGCCATCGGTCACCATTTCTAAGAGTTTATTGGGCTTTGCTATTTTTTTCCCCACAAAAGTAATTGTGACTGTTATAACTTAAATATCTATTTCATAAATATATCATAACGTAAATGCCAGGAGCTTCCTTGGTTCTTACTAATGAATTCAGCTACACTAATCAATACCTGACCTTCTTCCTTACCACTTTATTATTCACAATCCTCTGCCTAATTCTAAAACCACACAAGACTAAAACAAGAAGCACAGTGATTTTAAAAACAGTCCATATTATCAAGGTCTTACAGTGTCCAAATGTAATTAAGCTGCCCAAATCATTTTAGGTCTTCAGATATACATGGTTTATGCCTACATTCCTCAATATTCCAGGTTTTCAATTTTCCTAATTAATGGCGAGAAAAAATTACAGAAAGCCCCTCTGTATCTAGCCCTGGGGATGGGGACCTTCACCCATCATGCTCAGGATGGAGCCTGGCCCAGGTCAGGGACCTAGTACATGAGGGGATACCTGGCTACTCTGGGTTTACTCACTACACAGATACCCCTACAAATGGCTTTTGTAAAGATAAATGCAGATATTTATTCCAAACATATCGTTGTTTTACGGAAGTCTTTCCCGTCATTTAAGAAAACAGAAGGAGAAAATAAGAATTTCTATCATCTGTGCCTGATTTTTTGAAATAAAAAAAATTACTATTTTTTTATTTTTCAGAATAGTTTTAGTTCCCCCTCTTATTAACATCTTACATTAGAATGGTACATTTGGACAATTAATAAATCAATACTGATGCGTTATTATCTAGAGTTCATATTTTATGCGGATGCCCTTGGGTTTTGCCTAAGTCCTTTTTTAAAATCCGCCATTCCACTGGGAAGACCACATCACAGTCAGTCCTCATGTCGCCTTAGGCTCCTCTTGGCTGTGACAATTTCTCACACTTGGCTCGTCTTGATGACCTTTCCAGTTTTGAGGGATAGTCGCCAGGTCTTTGTAATTTGTAGAAGGTCCTCAGCTGGGATATGTCTGGTTTCTCCTCAGCAGAGTTGTGTTATGGCTTTGGGAGGAAGAGCACAGAGGGGAGATGCCATTTTCATCACATGGGTATCAAGGGTAGATGCTACCCACTGACTCATCACTGTCGATGTTGACGGCGACGGCCGGCTGAGGTGTGTCTGTCAGGGTTTCCCACTTCTGAGTCACTCTGCCTCTTCTCCATACAGAGCTTTCTGGAAGGACACCTCTAAGCACCGCCCACCCAAGGGTGGGGATCTGTGCTCCACCTTCCTGAGGAAGAGTGTCTCTGCAAGTTATTTGGTATTCCACACAGGAAATCTGTCTCTCTTTCCCGGTTTTAAAATTTATTCATTTATCTGTATCAGTGGAAACTTCTAGATATTTATTTTGTACCTTGGGCTACACTCCAATATTACTTACGTTGTTGCTTCAACTGTTCTAACTTGGGCTGTTGGGCACTCTGATTTCAGTCGGCTCCTGTGTTCCTTTGACATTCCACCATCGTTGTGAGTTTGCGTGTATGTATGAATGCGTGTGTTCCGAGCATTCAGAACACATCCTTACTTTCTAGCATCACAACATACGCCAGGCTCATCCTGTAGATCTCCCGCCCCAGTCTCAGAATCGACATGGCTGATGTTATAGTAAAATCAGTCTCTACATCCCACCTCGTGTGCATTTTCCACATGAGCGTTCTCCTGTGCTGCCTCTAGCCCAGTTCCTGGGTCACAGTACCGTCGAAGAAAGCAAAGAAGCCATTCCGCGGGACTACTGCTGTCTGGCTTTGACTAGCCTTCCCTTCTGCTGAGCAGTGCTGTTAACGAATACCTCTCACTGGTTCCTAACATAGTTCTCACTTTGTCTGCCTTGCTGACTACCCCCACCCCCTCCACAGACTCAGTCACCTTCTCCCACCAGCCTTGGCTGGGTCCCATCCCCTCTCCTCGCCACACAGGCCTCCCTGATCCCACCTACAGCCTGCGGTGCCTACTTCATGCTACCACAAGCATGATTATTTTACTCCTGACCTAGGTGAGCCAAAAGTTGGTGACATATGCCAAGAGCCGCTCAAGAGATCTCAGGTGCCATAAATCAGGAGTCTGACATGGCCGCCACAAGTACCAAGGAACCATCTAGAAGACTCTGGTGGCGCCTACTCCATACCTGCCCCAGGGCAGCCGAATATGGCCCCAGAGGCACTCACAACCTGCTGACCAGTCCCATTTTTATATTTCTGATCACCGGCCCGAGCAAGCCTTCAGTGCCACCTGGCAGCTTACTCTGTGTCCCAAGTGACTCCTCTCTCCGTCTGTGAGGGGTCTGTTTCAGATCCTCCTCCCTCCGCTCACATGCCCACCCTCCACCCCCAGTCTCGGTTGATGAATGACTTTGCTTGCCTCTTATTTTCCTGAGAGAAACAGAAGCAGTCGGAAGGCCACCCATGTACCTGTGCCTATGAACAGGCCACTGTCCCTTTTGTTCCTGGCACGAGCATCTGGGTGCCCTTCTGAGCTCTGCCCTTCTCTGTGCACTGGATGCCACCCCTCTGCCCCTGGAGGAATCTGCTCTACTGTGTCATGAATACTCCTCTCATTTCTGGATTCCCTCACCGGCACGCTGACAGCTGACAGTGTCCATCAGCCCCTCTTGAGTGCGTCCCTCACTTGGCTTCTAGGCAATCACACAGCCCTGCTTCTCCCCTCCCTGATTCCCCCTTCTCAGTCTCCCCTCTGGCTCCTATGTTGTTTGTGACAGAGATGCAGGAGCAACCAGGCTGTCTGGGAGCCCCTATTCCATCTGCCTGCAGCCCGGATGACTCCGCCCGTCCTCCTGCTTCTGAGTGCCATTGCGATGCGTGTCACTTCCAAAACTGTCTCCACCCCTGCTCTCACCCGAATCGCCAGACTACTCCACCCAAGTCACCACTGGATGCGTCCACCTGGATGTCTAATGTGACCCTCCCGCTGTACACGCCTTAAAACAACTCTTCATTCTCCCCACCAGAAACAAAAGAAAACGAATCAAGTCAACAACAACAAAACCCTCCTGTGTCTCCCACCGGTGTTCCCTTCTGAGTAAATGACAAACCCTTCATCCAGTTGCTCGTCAAGCCAGAAACCTTGGAGCCATTCCAGCCTCGTCTCCGGCACCACCCACCCGATTTGACAGAGCCTGCGGGCTCACCCCCAAACAATGTCTCGAATCCACTGACATTGACTCGCCCCCTCCACCACCCTGCTCCAAGCCAGCAGCCCCCTCTTCTCCTGACTGTGTGACTTTCTCCTCACTGGTCTCTCTGGGTTCACCCTCCACCGCCCCCTGCCCCATCCCCAGCCTGTTTCCCTAACACTGGCTTTGCAAGACAAGTATATGTCCGAGGGCAGGGATCTGGGTCACTCCTTTGTGCAAATCTTACTACAGCTTCCTGTCACGTTACAACAGAATTCAAAGCCTTCAGGAAGGCCTCAAATAACTTGACCTTGGGCTCGTTTTCTCCATGTTCCTATCCTCCTGTCCCTCACGCTTCGCTGTTCCTCAGAACGACCAGGTGAACTCTTGCCTTGGGGTCTTCGCACTGTGCCCGCTGCCTGCAATGCTGTTCCCCCAATAGCTGCAGACTCTTTGTCCCCTTGCTTTGCTCAAACCTCTGTCCAAATGTCACCTTCCTTGCTCCAAGCCTTCTCTCCTTCGTACCCCATCCCCGATTAAATTCAACTCTCAGCCAAGTCCAGTCTTGGCTCCCACCTTTTTTTCTTTTTTTAAAGTTTATTTTTATTTATATGGAGAGAGAGAGAGACAGAGAGAAAGTGAGGGAGGGGCAGAGAGAGAGGGAAACAGAATCCCAAGCCAGCTCCATGCTGTCCGCACAGAGCCTGATGCGGGGCTCGAACTCACCAACTGCAAACTGTGAGATCATGACCTGAGCCGAAATCAGGAGTTGGAGGTTTAACCGACTGAGCCACCCAGGCGCCCCCAGTCTGCCCCACCTTATCTAAAACAACTGCTGTATTCTCTCCATCCCCTCGCTCTGTTTTCTTGTTTCCATCCCACTTGCCAGAACTTCAGGCGTGTCTTTATTGATTGTCTATTTTCTCCCACAGAATGTAATTCCTTGAGGACAAGGACTTTGTGTCCTTGTAAACAGAGCACTTGAAGAGGGCCTGAGCCTATGCATGTACCCAGCAAGCATCTGAAGGGGTGAACTGATGGATGGCCCACGGATGCTCTTTTATCAGTGGCTGTTGACGGCCTCCAGCAGAAGAATCCACTCGTGGGTAGGAGAAAGTGAAAGGCTGTTGTGTCCTATCCTGAAGGCCTGGTTTGCAGTTGCATTCAAACTTAAGGTGCTTCATCTAAAACGATCTCACTTTTTTTTTTTTTTAATTTTTTTTTTTTCAACGTTTATTTTTATTTTTGGGACAGAGAGAGACAGAGCATGAACGGGGGAGGGGCAGAGAGAGAGGGAGACACAGAATCGGAAACAGGCTCCAGGCTCCGAGCCATCGGCCCAGAGCCAGACGCGGGGCTCGAACTCACGGACCGCGAGATCGTGACCTGGCTGAAGTCGGACGCTTAACCGACTGCGCCACCCAGGCGCCCCCTAAAACGATCTCACTTTTTGAGACGGCCATTGTTCTTCTACATAATAAGGGCTCTTGACTCATGACAGAGGTCACAGAAGATTTCCAATGAAAAATTTAAATTTCATACTATTCAGCTACTTTGAGTAGAAGGATAAAAAAGTACACGGGATAGGCATACATATTCATGAAATGCCGATCAATAACGAGGAGTAAATCTTCCAGCTCTTTCTAGCAACGATTCGTGCAGCAACAGAGAATGAAAGATTTGAGTTTCGGCAAGCCCACGAAGCGTCGGAGAACGCACAGCCCAAAAGCAGATTACACACCTGGCCAAGGCAACTGAAGCACTGTTAATCCAATTCCAGCATTGGAAACCTTTGTATGTCTCCTTCTCAACCCCCTATCTCAAAATAGGCAGTTGAACACTGAAAACACTGAAACGACACAAAATGGATGTGGCCCTCTCAGCAGAGCCAGAAGAATGCAAGATGCCCTTTTACGTGAAAGCATTAAAGTTTGTACCTAGTGGTTATCCATTGCTGGCACAATAAAAGAACGTCTGGATTCTCGATTGAGAAGGAATTCTCGACTTTCACAGATTGAAACATGATGAAATACACTTGTAAAGAAACCGCCATAAGCACCACACATAATGACAAAGGACTGGTATTTAGAATACATAAAAAGTCCAAGAAAAAGATCAACAGCTTGACTGAAAGCAAAGGACACGGTCATTGCACAGAAGGGCAGCGCACATGGGGAGCACATATACAAAAAGCTCCACTGCATTCATAATTTGTGATCGTAGTAAGTAAGATGCCATTTGACTCCAGATGGATTAAAAATGCACAAGGTTGAGGATACAGGTGTTCGGAAGGCTGTGGAGCAACAGGAACCCTCACATTCTGCTGGAGAAACCGAAATGGAGTAACCGCTTTGGAAGACAGTTTGGTATTTTCCTTTAAGCTGAACGTGGCACACCGTGCAAGGCGGTAATTCCACTCTGAGTCGTGGGTGGTAGAGAAAGTGGCTCATGTGTGTCGGGGCACCTGCCCAGCAGTGCTCACAGCAGCACTGCTTATGACATTAAAGAAGAGAAACAGAGCATCCAAACAAGGGGAGAAGGGAGAAAGGCGTGCATGGTCACACGACTCGGTACCGTACAGCAGTGAAAGAGAAGCAAGCCGCCCCAAATCACTTTGATGACTCCCAGACACCATGATGAGTAGGCAAAAGAGGCAAAGGACCCTACACGGTTCCATTTTCAGAAAGCCCTGAAACCAGCCAATAAAACACCATTGTCTAGGCTTACCTATGTATATAGTGAAATGAGCTTCAAAAAGTAAGGGAATGAGGGTGCCTGGTTGGCACAGTCAGGAGAGTGAGCAACTCAATCTCAGGGCTGTGAGTTCAAGTCCCACATTCAGCATAGAAATTACAAAAAAAGAAAAAAAAGAAAAAAAAGAAGAAGCAAGGGAATGGAAAGTTGAGTAAATAAACAAGTGGGAGAGAAAAGACAAACGTCACCAGAGGAATTCCAAATAAATCATGTAGCTCCTCCTTCTCAAGGATCGGGAGCTTAACCTGCTCACTTACGTGGGGGCTGCACTCAGACCTCCTCCCAAGGAAGACAGCCTGAGAAGGGCACAAGGAGGAACTCTAGAGTGGAGAACCCTAACAGGCAGCCTCTGCCAGCTGGTTAAGGCCAAGGGCACATTAATAAGGCAGATGGACAGCACATACCCTGGGTAGTATGTGATGAAAAATGTCACTTTACCCCTATGGTCATCCTCCAAAAAACCCATAACTCCAGCCTAACAATGAGAATAACTACCAGCTAAATCCCAACCGAGGAACACCTGACAAGTGTTGTCCAGGTCACCCAAACCAAGGAAGTCTCAGGGGTGGTCACAGCCTTAGGACACAGGACAACTAAATGTACTGTGCTCTCCTGGATAGGATCCTCCATACCTG
Source organism: Herpailurus yagouaroundi (assembly GCF_014898765.1). NCBI lineage: Eukaryota > Metazoa > Chordata > Mammalia > Carnivora > Felidae > Herpailurus > Herpailurus yagouaroundi. The sequence goes on along the minus strand of NW_024412441.1, from coordinate 25,307,189 downwards.
GTGATTTTCCATACTCTGAAGTGTACTTTGATATTAATATAGCCATTCCTGCCTTTCATTTGATAAAGCTTACTGTTTACATGGTATAGATTTTTCCTTTTATTGTCAACACATACGCATACACATATACATGTACATACATACATGCATATAAACTATGTCTAAAGTGTTCCAGGATATGACAGGAGAGAGAGAAGCTCCTGAGAACACAGGACATTTACTTGGCCGGTTTTGTGCTAAAATGGAGGGGTACTGTAGGGACGAGTTAGGAATGGCCCAAACCCAGGGGTCCTATAACTGTGCAAAGAGTTCAGAACCCTATACCAAGTAACCCATTTGAAATTGGGCTCTAATTTGAGAATAAGCCATTTGTGCTTTACTCAGTTCTATTTTTTGCAAGAAAAAAAAAAAAGCCCAAGTCATCAGGTACTCTATACAGCAGCCTCTTTGAGTTTTCCATTACTGAGACCATCAAAATGACAAGCTTCCCCACAAACATCATCCATCCTGCAAGCAAAACATCTGAGGAGACAGGACTGGGCCTCATGCGGTCAGCCTCTAAGGGACATACATTTTCATGCCCAATTCTAGAGTCACAAAGGACCTAATGCAATCATCCGGTTCATCAGCTGATCCATTGGGATCTTGTGGTACAAGGAGCTCCAATCCCGGTCACTAGCACACTAAGACCTAAGGGACTTTGATCCTGAAGCTAGAGGGTGTGGGTCTGGAACCGAATGTATCCTACGGTCTTCAGTGTGTGACATCACTGAGAGCAAAAAGTGACTTTGGGTACGTTACCTTTTATAAAGTTCTGTTTCACACCTCTCCTGTGTTCTGCAGGTAAACGCAGATATTGTCCCTCATGGGCAAAGTAAAGGCTCTGTAAAAAGTCCCTAGCAGAAAATAAATTATTTCCCTTTCATACAAAATAATAGAGGCTCTGCTGTGTGATTTCTCCACTGACCCCGAGCCACATTCTGCCGGAACCACCATCCCTCATGCTGAAATCTCCAAAATTGAGAACATAAGATATGGAGAGAGAGGATTAGCACTCCTATTTCTGGGATGTTCTAAAGCACCAAGGCACCCTGTGTGGCTTCCTGTTTCTTCATTATATTTTGTTAGATTTCTGTATATAAGACCAGTCTCCCTTGAGGGTTAGCTCACTGTAACCATAAAATTAGAATTGCCAAGAAACACTATAATCAGTCATGGAATGGATTTTTTTTTTTTTTTTTAAGTTTCATGCATCACCTACAGTGTGAATACATGACAATTTTCAACTGGAGGCCTTCAAAGTAGAAGGTCCATTGCAGGACGACTGATGCAAACATCCAGCCTCCCAGGCCCCTTTAGCTCACTCCAGGTTGGTCTAGAGTCAAGCCTGAGCATCCTAGTGACTCTTCAAGAAAAATGCACGTTACCAAGTGGCCCAGAGCACAGAGGAGGTGACCCTGGCACAAAAGCAACTGAGCCCCATCTAGGAAACAGGAACACTGCATTTTGATACGCACCTTGACTCTCTTTTCTTGCCTTTAGCCTATGCTCTTAATCCCAAACTAGCCCTTCATCTCCCTAGTGCGAAAACAAAATCCAGGGTTCACGTTAGAAGTTTCCAAATTGGCTGATGAGAAGGACTTGAGAAGTTTTAAAATCAAGCGAAAAAACTCCAGGCTTCCCCGCATCGAATGCCCGGAGCTAGGGCCTGGGCCCGGGGTCTGTGATTTTCAAAGTGGCTCTGTGAGGTTGAGGCAGGTTTGGGATGAAAACATCTGCACCGGTGATCCTCCCCTCCATCAGCAAACCTGAATCTCTGGGGAGCTTCCCCCATGAGATGCCCCACCCCATCCACCCCTCCAGGTTGGTGGCTCCCTTGTGAAGCCAGCAGGCACTGACCCAGAGTTCCCTGAGGCCCGTGTGCTTCTGGAAGGAAAAGTGGTGAGGCAGAGGCCAAGGCACACCTGTCTCCACCCACCCCCAAGCACCTATCACGTTACCAGCCCCTGCTCTATGCGTGGCCCACCCAGCCAACAAAAGCCAGCAGCATGGGCAGCTTGTAGCTGGGGGGAATCTGCTAGAGGTGAGGGGCACATGGGAGATGAGCGACTGTTTACTGCCAGTTGGAGCTGGAGGGGGGCCTGTGGTGTCTCACACACCTTGAATACTTCTTCTTGTGCTGATGGTACCAAGGCGTATGCGTATGTCCGAACTCATCCAATTGTACATATTAAATATGCGTGATTTTTTTTTTATATGAAGTATATCTCAGTTAACTTGAAAAATAAATTGCTGTGTCAGTATGAGAATTCCTTTGACCTCCCACCAGCGTGTGCCGATCTAAAGGGGTGCGTGGGACGCTGCAAAGCTGTCTTCTGCAGGAAGCATGTCTGGTGGTCCTGGAACACTGTCAGGGGGTGGGGGATGGTCCTAGGGACCTCTTGCTTCCACCTTCTCGTGTCACTGATGTGCTTCAGTGTAGAGAACAAAAATGCAGCCTGAGTTTTAGATTTCTGCCTGTCGACTTTTATTGTAACATTGCAAAAGTTTTCTTTGGGAACAGTACCGGCTCTAGGAAGTCAAATAAAAACTTCATGACTAAATCAGACCATAGAACATCACCGTTTAAGGGGAGCGATTTGTGGCTGTGTTAATGAGCAAGATGGTAACAAAAGCAAGGTTTGAATGGAAACCTGGATGGCCCAGCGCTCACTGAGTGGGAGGTGGCTGTATCCACCTGCCAGGTCCAGGACTGCGGCGGCCCAACCCGCATCTCGCTGTGAAATGACACTTGTCTTCTCAGTCTCTCAGAGAGTTGAACTTGACCAGCAATAACAGTGACAAGCTGACGGGTTGGATTTGAGCTTGACTGCCCTCTGGAAGTAAGGGAGATCCTAATTTTTGAATCCACTGTAGTGGTTCCCTGTCCGGAGCCCTTGGCTCTCTGCCCTTCCTGTGTGGAATACTATGCAGGCCACGGTGTGGGCAGGTGGTAGTCAGCAGCAGGCCAGGGCCACCGCGTGGACTCTAGGCCAGACCCGGGCCCACTGGGGGACTCAGAATGTTTAGTGTACAGGTGGGATGTTTCCATAGAAGGCTGCATTCTGCTTGGGCCCCCCAAAGGCACTCCTGGGAAAGGAGCGGGGAGTACAGCAGCTCTGAGACCCCGCTTCTTCAGACTTGTTTAGAAGGTTTGGGGACTTACAGTTTATGATCCTACCCAGAGATTTTGTCGTAGATTTGGTAGTGCTTACGGAGACTATGAGAGACTTTCCATGCCAAGAGCAGAAGAGCTGGGTAGTCAGTTAAGCGCCCGACTCTTGATTTCAGCTCAGGTCATAATCTCCTGGTTTGTGAGATCAAGCCCCGCGTAGGGTTCTGCACTGACAGCACGGGGCCTGCTTGAGATTCTCTCTCTCCCCTTTGTTCTCTGCCCCTCCTCTCTTGTGCATGCACGCTCTCTCTCTCTCAAAATAAATAAACATTAAAGAAAAAACAAGGATGAGAAGAGCTAGGGAGAACCACTGATCCCAGGAGCCTGAAACAAGAAGGTCTTTCCTGTCCATAGCCTGGGTCTGGTGGTGGTCTCTTTTGTGGGAGAAGCTATGTACTGGCCATTTTCAAATGCCTGTCTTATAATCCCCAAACTCCATATTGAACACAGTTTTGTAAAACAATGATGATATTTTCTTGGAGGTTAGATTCCAAGCCTCTTTGACTCGTGCCTGGAACAGAGGATTCTGGAGAAAGTGTTGTGCGTGCGGGTGTGTGATACAAAGACTGACATCTGTTCACTGGTGTTTTTCACGGCCATGTGTTAAGGTCTAAGCCTTGGTTTCTGGGATGGTGACATGGAGGGACCAGAGAAGTGCCGGGTCTATGATTTTGGAGTCCTAGGACAGTACCGTGTGGACAGTTCTGTAACATAACCTGGACTGCCACACCTTCCACAGAGAAGGTGGAAGCAAGAGGTCCCTAGGACCATCCCCCACAGTGTTCCAGGACCACCAGACATACTTCCCGTGGAAGACAGCTTTGCAGCATCCCATGCACCCCTTTAGATGGGCACACGCTGGTCGGAGGTCAAAGGAATTCTCATACTGACGCAGCAATTTATTTTTCAAGTTAACTGAGATATACTTCATATAAAAAAAAAAGTCACGCATATTTAATATGTACAATTGGATGAGTTCGGACATATGCATACGCCTTGGTACCATCAGCACAAACAAGGTAATAAACACATCCACCACCTCCAACAGATCTCCCTGTTCGAGATCTACAGAGGGCCCCCAATTTCCGATGGCTCCACCTAGGAATTTTCGACTTGATGATGCCGTGAAAGCAATATGCATTCAGTAGAGACTGTACTTTGGATTTTGAATTTGGATCTTTTCCCGGGCTAGTGATACGTGGTACAATCTTCTCTCATGATGCAGGGCAGGGGCCATGGCCCCAGGCAGCCTCGTGATCACGAAGATCAATAACCGATATACTGACAACCATTCCGGTTTTTTTGTTTGTTTGTTTTCATTCTGTTTTTCACTTTCGGTACAGTATTCAATGTATCATATGGGATATTTGACACTTTATTAGAATACAGGCTTTGTGTTAGATGATTTTGCCCAGTTGGGGGCTAAAGTAAGTGTTCTAAGCGCTAGGCTAGGCTAAACTCTGATGTTCACAGGTGTATCAAATGCTTTTTTGACTTAACACAGTTTTCAACTTATGACAGGCTTGTTGGGATGCAACCCCGTCATCGGTCACAGATGCGTGGTAACTTGCTAAAAAAGCCTACACCCCCCTACCCTGCAACACGTGCACACGGCAGGAATGTGCTTTTTGTTTTTTTCGAGAAAGGTCAAGAAAAAACACTTCACCTAACTGGGGAACCACGACTGCAGCAATGCTCTCATTTCAAGCTCCGTGTGACCTGCCTCTTAGTATTGTTCTGTCACATCTACAGGCTCTTAAAAGAAGACAAAGAGTGCTCCTAGGTCACCATGCAAACCAGCACGAAGGTCACATCCAACACAGGGCCATATTTGGTTAAGTAATTATAACCCACGACCTTCTGGCTCATTTCCTTCTTTTTTTTTTTTAAATATTTTTTTTTTCAACGTTTATTTATTTTTGGGACAGAGAGAGACAGAGCATGAACGGGGGAGGGGCAGAGAGAGAGGGAGACACAGAATCGGAAACAGGCTCCAGGCTCCGAGCCATCAGCCCAGAGCCCGACGCGGGGCTCGAACTCACGGACCGCGAGATCGTGACCTGGCTGAAGTCGGACGCTTAACCGACTGCGCCACCCAGGCGCCCCACATTTCCTTCTTTTATACAACGGTGGTGGTGTGAAAAGAGAGAGGAACGGCCACATCGCCTGGCTTTAAAGAGAATTTAGGAAAATTTATAGGAAAATTCCTTAGTAAACCAGAAGGTACGAGTCAGAGAACAGTGGAGAAAGGACAGGAATGCTATGAATTCAGCCTCTACAATCTGTCAGAGAGAAAAGAAAGGGTGTGGAAAGGGCAAGGACTTGCTTTCCCGTGTTTTTAATTGTTGTTTCCAGCTTTCTAAGAAGCCACCCTGTTAGGGCATGTTAGGTAAGACAGAAAAGAAAAATGCTTGTTTCAACTTTGATCATCACTGCAACCACTATAAAATGATGGTTTCATTGCCTACATTGAAAAATCATGAAACTGCGATTTTATGCAGCTTCACTCTGATGTACAAAGGTGCTGGAAGTATAATGGACCGCGGGACGACCCAGAACACAGAAAGTATACCAGGTCCTCCTGAGTCTACAAATGACTTCTCTTTCAAAGGTCTGTTCATAAGAGAGGAATCATGAGTACAAGGTGACTCTGAACGCCATCTGGGAACAGCACAAGTGGAAGTCTGATGCCTGTGTCCTGACCTCAGCTTGGTCCCGAGCTGCTGAGCTGACGCGAGGACTTGAGCAGGTACAATGCCCTCCACGGGATTCAGCTTCCTGTCTCCCATCCCTCCGATCCTTCCCAAAGCTTTCCTTCATGCTCCCTTCTTTAAGTTTCCAAAAGAGACTTGCTTCCAAACCATACTTAGTTCCTGGAGACTTTTCTATGGAAAAAAAATAAGTAAATGGATAAAATTCATGGTCTAAGAAGAATGAAAGGCTTTGGGTCAGGAAAATGTGGGTGTACAGCCTGCTCTTATGAGCTCTGGGCTTTGGCCATGCTGTTTAATCTGAGTGTCAAGTGGTCCCCGGTCCCAAGTTAGTGCTCAGACAACAGGGGATTACTGTGTCATTGCCAGGGTATGTCAGGGACACGGGAAGAGACAGAACATGGACTTATAAACCAGGACCCTGGTCGAAATGCTAGTGTGCAAGTTCAACTCTATGAACACAGGCAATCCTCTTACCCTCTCCTGAGGGTTAGTGCCTCTGTTTATGAAATAGGGGTAATGAGATCTGTCTTTCAGATTAAGGACAACAACAGAGGTGGCAAAAGCCCTGTGCCAGGTACCAGAAAAGTGTCTGGTAGGTTGTTTTTGTTTTTGTTTTTGTTTTTTTTTTTTTACATTTATGCTCCATTTTAATTTCGATCCTTGGAAGAAGAAAAGAGCTCACTGGAATGTAAGTTTAAAGCATTTTTAAAAATCCGTCTCAGTCCCTCCATTTACTCTTCAAGAAGTTCAAAATAAAAGGATCGATGGGAAGACAAAAAGGACTGACATCTAAAAGGTGTTTCTTTGGTACACAGAGAAATATCCACTTCCAGACCATAATTGGTTAGAATGTTGCAGCAAACCTAATATGCAATAATGTGAAATTTGCTAAGACGCACAAAGATATTACAGTCAAGTGAAATCCCTTTTCAAATTCACTGGTTGCCCAGAACAGGGAGAGAGAGGCAGGGCCACCCTCTCCAGGGGTGGTGCCATCTGTATGGAATGCTGCCCTGCATTATAAGCATCACACAAGCATGGGGTACAAATGAGAGCACAGGTACAGATGTTTGAGAGCCCTTGTACTTGAGCAAACCTGGACTGAAAAGTGTCCAGCAGGTTAAAGCAGGTTCCCATCAACTCCACCACCAGGTTAACTGTGGTAGAATCAATACTGCAGTATTTTTTAGCAATGTAAACTCAACATAATAAAGCTCACAGCTAATAACATAGCTAGTAGTGGAAAAACTGATAGCTTTTCCCCAAAGATCGAGGAACGAGAGAAATATGTCCACTCCTGCCACTTTTCAACATAGTACTAGAATTCCTCGCCAGAGCAACTGGACGAGAAAAAGAAACAAAAAGCACCCAAATCCGAAAGGAAGAAGAAAAACGGTCACTATTTGCAGATGACATGATAAACAAATTCAATGAAGTTGCAATATACAATATCAATATGCTGTACAAATATCGGTTCTGTTCCTCTACATTAACAATGGACTATCAGGAAGAGAAATTAAGAAAGCGATCTCATTTACAATTGCATCACTAAGTATAAAATACCTAGCAATAAATATAACTGAGGAGGTACAATATCTATACACTGAAAACTGTAAGACACTGACGAAACAAAGCGAAGAAAACACAAACAGAAAGATATTCCATGCTCATGGATTGTAAGAATTAATATTGGTAAAATGTCCATATAACCCAAAGCCATTTTCAGACTCAGTGCAATCCCTATCAAAATTCCAATGGCATTTTTGTCAGAAATAGAACAATCTTAAAATTTTTATGGAACCACAAAAGATCCTGAATAGCCAAAGCAACCTTGAGGGAAAAAAAACAAAAACAAAAACAAAAACAAAAACAAAAAAGACCCACAAAGCTGGAGGCATGGATTTCTGATTTCAAGCTATATTACAAAGCTGTGGTAATCAAAAACAGTATGGTGTTGGCATAAAAAGAGACACATAGATCAATGGAACAAAGAGCCCCAAAATAATCCCATACATGGATGATCAATTAATTTCCAACAAAGGAGCTAAGAATATACAGCAGGGAAAGAATAGTCTCTTTAATAAATGGTGTTGGGAAAACTGGACAGCCACATGTAAAAGAATCAAACTAGACCACTATCTTACACCATAGACATAATTCACTCAAAGTAAATTAAAGGCTTGAATATACCACCCGAAACCATTAAACTCCCAGAAGAAAACATAGGCAGTAAACTCCTTGACATTGGTCTTGGCAATGTGTTTTTGGAAGCAAAAGTCAACAAAAGCAAAAATAAACAAGTGGGACTACATCAGTCTAAAAAGCTTCTGCATAGCAAAGGAAACCATAAACAGAGTGAAAAGTAACCTACGGAACGGGGAAAAATACAAATCACATTATCTGATGAAGGGCTAATATCCAAAATATATAAATAACTCATACAACGCAGTAGCAAAAACACAAACAAAAAATAGGTAGAGGATCTGAACAGATATTTTTCCAAAGAAGATATCTAAATGCCCAACAGGTACATGAAAAGGCGATCAACATCACTAATCACCAGGGAAATGTATCAAAACCACAATGAGATATCACCTCATCATACCTGTTAGCATGGCTATTAGCAAAAATACAAGAGACAACAAGTATTGACAAGTATGTGGAGAAAAGGAAGCACCTTCTCACTGTTGATAGGAAAGTAAGTTGGTGCAGCCACTGTGGAAAACACTATGGAGATTCCTCAAAAGATTACAAACACAAGTACCATACGATCCAGCAATCCCACTTCTGGATATCTATCCAAAGGAAACGAAAACAGGATATCAAAGAGATGTGAGCACCCCCAAATTCACTGCTATTGTTATTCACAATAGCCAAGATACGGAAACAACCTACGTGTCTATCCAGCAATGAATGGATTAAGATGTGGTGTTTATGCATAACGGAATAACATTTAGCCATGGGAAAAAAAAAAAAAAGGGAAATCCTGCCATTCTTGACAACACGGATGGACCCTGAGGCATTATACTAAGTGAAATAAGCCAGCAGAGAAAGACAAATCTTGTGTAGGATCACTTATATGTGATATCTGGCGGCGGGGGGGGGGGGGGCGGCCCCCTCAAACTCCTAGAAACAGAGAGTAGAAAAGTGGTTGCCAGGGACTGAGGTTAGAGGAAACAGCCAGAGGTTGATAAAAGGGACACACTTTCAGCTAGAAGATAAATAAAGCTTAAGGATCTAATACATAACAGAGTGACTACAGTTAATAACACTGCATTATTTAATCAAAATTTGCTAAGAGGGAACCTAAATGTTCTCACATACACACAGGAGAAGAGAAATATGTGAGGTGATGGATGTGTTAATTAACTAGATGGTCAGGATTCTTTCACAGTGTATATGGTGTATCAAATCACCACAAAGTATGCTTTCAGTATCTTACGATTTTGTCAATCAGACCTCCAGAAAACTGAAAAAAAAGAATAAAGGAAATGATGTGGACAGGATCCCCGTTAACATCTGCTCTCCGATACTATCAGCAAATTGACGGTCTGAAATCTTCGTCTCCTTTCCTTCACTTCGCTCACGAGTCTTCTCACCTAAGCCATGGTCTTTCCTGCCCCATAACACCATGATCCTTCTACCCCTTACGCTTCTGTCCTGAAAATGGTTCTAAATCATTTCTCAAAAGATGAGAGATTTTCAGCATAGTGTACCATGCCCTTCATGTCTTCCATCCCCAGTAAACCCCAGCCAGCCTCCAACGACCATGAACCCCAGTCGATTCTCAATCATACATGAGAAGAGTTAAGTACGGGCTACGCATTCTCTAACAGTTCTAATGTAAATGGGAAAGGGTCTGCCGCCAGGCTTCTCCCATGGTCTCCACTTCGCAAAATAGGCAGGGTCAAGGTTAGGGAGTTCCCAAGATTCTGCTCTTCAACCTCAAAGTGGGGGAGGCTCCAGGGAAGACAATATGGGGCAAGGAAGTGCACAACTTGGTAAACAGGGGCTTGGGACTCCAGTTGGGCCCCTCTGAGATGCAGCATGGACATTCCACCGTCTTCATTCATTCCACCCTCAGCCCGGCCCTAGGTGCAGGTCTGCGCTAGGACAGGGCAAACTTGGTGTCCCAATAACTGGGCAATTCATTCGAGGCTGACATCCCACTAACCACCTTACCAGGCTAGCATAGCTGTCACTTCGTTCCAAAATGTGCCCTTTTCCTGCTGGCAGTTGAAAGACCACTGACCAAAGAGCATGCTGGGTCCCCACCCATATTGCTTAAATGATCTGGAAACTCTAAGATCCATTACCCAGTGAATTCACCTAGCTTGTCCTTGCCAAGGGGACCCAGTATGCCTCGGTGCACACACGCCCTCATTCTTCAAAACTCACTCCAAACAGAGAGCATCCTCTGGCTTTTCCAGACTCCTCTCAGGGCCAGCCAGTTCTCCCTGCCATGTGCACCAGGGACTCACTGTAAGAACCTCAGTCACAGCTGTCAGGGTCCAGCCGCATCCCACAAGGGCATGAGAAAGGCTTTCTAGAGCTTATTTTATCTATTTTTGTAGCTGCTAAAACACAGTGCTAAAACGGTCAATGTAAGAAAAATGGTTTAGAATCTAGTTGGTGCTCACAATAAATATTTATTATACAAGTGGATACATCTAATGATTTTCCCACTGGACATTATTCTAAACCACAAAAGTAATTCTTAATAAGTCAATCAGGGTTTTTTGGTCATGGATGTCATGAGCTTATAGAAATGAACTAGTTAAAATAATATGTGTATAGATATTTCTGTAAGTATCTTTTCATGGTTATGAATGGTTCTCTATCTAACTGTACACAGGAATCAACCATTTGCCTAATAGTAATAGATACCTGCCGGGCACTCGTGCGGAATATACTGCCAGGAGCGAGCACGTTACTTTCTCTGCCTTACCACTCTCCGAGCGAGACACTTTCAGAATAACTGAAGTGATAACATGAAGTGTGTTAATGTCATTAAGTGTCACATTCTAATACTGATGAATTCCTGATGAGTCCTGACGATCAGATTTGAGGATCTGCACTAATTTCTCACTTATTACCATGAAATACGTGACTGCATTTATAAAAGACTAAGTCTTAAAAGGTTCCACTTCAATGACTATTATAAAAAATTGATTTGCCAAGGGTAAGAGCTTTTCTGTGTAATGAAATCTCCTAGGATTGGAGATGAAACATCCCAATGGTGTTTACCTTACATCAGGTCTGAAGGAGAAACCTGGGGGTGCCCCATCGACGCATGAGGCTATGTAAAGCTAGTAAGAGACCAGTCCAGGGGGCACAGGGTCAGGATAACTTTAAGCACAGGGGGAGAGAGGAAGGAGGGCATAGAATTCAGCTACACAATATGACCTTCGAGCTCTCAATTCCAAACCAAGCCCTAGACCTGGAAATCACAATGAACAACACTCTAAATAAATGGGACATGTCACTTCCTCCAAGTGAAATCATAAAGGATAATAATAAGCTGAAGACACCCAGACACTTAATCCTACTCTTATGAAATACTACCTATTATTTCTGTGCTGTTCAGGTTACTACACATCAAAAAGGAGCAGAAGTAAAATTAAGAAGCCTCCAAAAAAAAAAAAAAAAAGTCGTTAAGGGGGGAAAAAAAACCCACTTACAAAAATTTTAGCAGCAGTTTTAGATGAAATGAAAGCGAATTCTCATCTATATCAAATTAATAAACTTACAGAAATCATACCAAGAGATTCTACAGCCCAAAGTTATAGATTCAAGAACAGTTTAAAACAATTTGTGAATAACACAAGCAAAATAAGGGTCTGAAGGAAAGCTAGTGAATTGGGTGCTCTCACCTCCAAACTGCACCTTCTTCATAAAGCCTGCCTACTGCCCAGCCAGAGACAGAACACCAGATTAACCACACTACCAAACCACTACCCTTACAATTTCAATCATATGTCCCAAATGATTTGTTAGGGCTGAAAAATATTTCTGTTATACAGACTACAGGTTTCTGCCCAGGAACGGCTATTACAGGATCCCTGGATCTCAGAGCCCACATGCTGTACTACGGGTACAGTTTTAACACGTGCGAGCAGATTTCTCATATAAACAAGCAGAATTTTCCCCAGAATCCTTTATCCGTTTGCACATTTACACGTAGACTATTCTTCTAGGCATCACAGTTGGAATGAACCTTTACCAGACCAAAAGCATCCTGAAGGCAATTCTTATTTATCTCATAGTCCCAGAGCAGCACAAGGAAGGCCTCGACTTGTACAGACTCAAGACCACCTCGAGCTGGTGCCACAGGGCATTTTATAAGTGGGGGGACACCCACCATTCTGCTTCCTGGTTACCCAAGTAATGCCATCATGTGCTGATGCAGGAACAGTCAACTCATTTTTGAACCAGGGCCCTTGAAAACTTACAGTTTATGTAGCTCAATACATGAGGGCCACACTTCTTGTCATTTTACTAATGGAAAACCTACCATGCAAATCGAGCATTTGAGGCGAAAGCACCAACTTCTCCCAGCTGTTTTAAGCAGAAATCACAGGCTTACCTTTGGCACTCAGTTATAAGAGATGACTGGCAAAACGCAGAACTCCTCAAAAGGTGAATTTCTCAGCTGGTCACACCTCCTGAAGTTACAAAGCTGCAGGAATTCTCCAGATTCTTGAATCCAACCCAAATCTCAGCAGAGGATTATGATCTGGGGAATCACTTGTATAGAAGGAACATATGAATTCTGAAAGGAAACAGAAAAAAACACATTTATTGGGACCACGTGCTCGTTTGATTTTAAGTTAACTGCCTGAAAATTATTTGCCTGAAACCAGTAATTTTCTTTTTTAAATAGAATTTATTGTCAAGTTAGCTAACATACAGTGTATACGGTGTGCTCTTGGTTTCGGGAGTAGTTTCCCACAAATCATTGCTTACATACAACACCCAGTGCTCATCCCAACAAGTGCCCTCTGCAACGCCCATCACCCATTTTCCCCTCTCCCCCACACCCCCATCAACCCTCAGTTTGTTCTCTGTATTTAAGAGTCTCTTAAATACTGAGTAGTATTCTATGGTATATATAAACCACATCTTCTTTATCCATTCATCAGTTGATGGACACTTGGGCTCTTTCCATACCTTGGCTATTGTTGATAGCACTGCTATAAACATTGGGGTACAAGTGCCCCTATGCATCAGCACTCCCATATCCTTTGGATAAATTCCTAGTAGTGTCATCGCTCGGTCATAAGGTAATTCTATTTTTAATTTTTTGAGGAACCTCCACACTATTTACCAGAGTGGATGCACCAGTTTGCATTCCCACCAGCAGTGCATGAGAGTCCAATATTTTCAATACACCCCAGAAAAAAGTTGCTTTGTACCTACTGACCCCTGCCCAAACAAAAACGTCCTCCTCCTCCACCCAGGCACCTAAGTTCCCAAGATTCTTCAGCCCTCTTCCCCAAGACGGCTCCTCCCCACAGCCTTCCAAGCCTGCTGGAGACAAAAGAAAGGTTGCCCGGTGGAAAGGAAGCAAGTCTGAGAGCCTAATGAAGGGAGAAGGGTTGCAGAGAGCAGGGATGTTTAAATTTAGGGACTCACTCCTCTGTCTCGGAGGTCTCTTGCACTGGCCATTTACTGGGAGAGATCCCCTACTGGACCCCACAGCCTTGTGCTACAAAACATCCCTGCAGGAAATCTGAGAATAACGTCCAGAAACCACAAGGAAGTGGGGACAGGAGCAGCCTGACGGAGATGACCTGTGGCCTCTCCCCCTTGCTCTGGGGGAGTCTGCTGCTGCCTTACATTCTCCGCACTTGGGGGGCTCTTTTCAGTCCTTGCCCAGCATTGCTGAGGGGACCCTGAAGCTCTGTGGACCTCCAAGAGAGTTCACTGACAGTTTTAATTACATTTCAGACCCAGAGGGGATCGGTCCTGACAGTTCACTCAGAGAAGATCTATTTATTCATCCCTAGCATGATTATGACCCAAAACATTAAATACCCCATGGAAAAAATCAAATTCTATTTTAGTCCAATAGAAAAAGATAATTCAATAGGGCTTTCATAAAAACGTTATATGGCACATTCATAAATTTTGATTAAAAAATTAATTCCTCTTTATGCACTCTCTAGCATTATTTTAAAGGCTGCAGACCTTAAAAAATATATATGTATATATATGATTTAATGCAAGGAAAAGGTGATGCCGCAGCACAAAAGAAATACTAGGTTTGGGCAAGACGTGTACCAGGACAATTACACCCTTCTCTCTGCTACATGTTTACAATCAAATGACAGGATCTCCAGAAATAGAAGTTTTAGTATCCGGACTCAGGTCCTGAGCAAGTATTCTTTTTTTTTTTTTTTTTTTTTAACCTTTATTTATTTTTGAGAGAGACAGAGTGAGAGCGGGGGAGGAACAGAGAGAGGGAGACCCGGAATCTGAAGCAGGCTCCAGGCTCTGAGCTGTCAGTACAGAGCCCGATGTGGGGCTCGAATCCAACGAATGGCTATCTGGATTCAAGTGTGAAAAAAGGAAGGCTTCAGTGTTTTCCCAGAGAAAAGCATTTCACAGACAAACGGTCAATGCACAAAGCATACGCCTTCAATGGAAATAAACAGAGGGATCAAGACCTGTCTCATCCTGGGTTTAAATGTACCCTGCCCACGTCCTATGTTTATTTAATGTGGGGTCATTGGCGTATTCAAAACCTCTGGTAAGGACAAACATTTCCAATCAGATCTTAAGTACAAAGATTTAAATCCATCAGGAAAGCATACACTCTTGTGCAAAAACCAGCTCAGACTGCAAACGTTACCCAGCACAAGGTCAGCTGGACTGCAGAAGGTTCTCGCCCAAGAATTCACTCAAGGACAGTCTACAGAGTGTGTTGCACACAGACGGGAATATACGAAACGCGTCTAGGTTTTCCTTTGAAAATATTTCCCCACTAGCACCATGTGCATCTCCCTTTAGAAACAGATGACGAAGAGGTAGAACCAGAAAGCAATGAACCCTGACCAAACATATCTCCCCTCCACATTACTTTGGACTCCTAATAATGCAACATTTTATCACCACGAAATCCACAGGGCTTTCTGAAGTGTCTGTAACACTGACATTTTCTTTTTCTCAAATATTATTTGAAAAACCTGAGCCACAACTTGGGGCTTCTCCCTGGTCTTCTGGGGGCATCTGGCTACAGCACCTGTTTCAACTGGGAGGGCGTGCTCTGGGCTTGCGTGCCTCGGTACCTCGATCTGCAATTCTGGGAGCACTATGGGTCCTGGGGCCAGGGCCTGGCACAGAGATGCCACCCCCCTGCCCCGCCACCAGTGCCGACCTTAGTCTCATTTAGACTTCCAGTGCCTGCTACAGCACCAGACACCGGAGGTCCCGGGCGGTATCCTTCATACCTTAGCCCCGCATGGAGGTCCAGTGGTGACGTCCATCACTAATGCGCTTTACTCCAGGGGAGTCATGAAGGATTAGCAAGGGGGTATGCCCCCCGTTCTGCTGATGGCCCAAAGCTGTGTGTGGGGATGCTCAGCTCTACCTATTTTACAGCTGGCCACTGTTCCCGGACCACCCAAATCTCCCGAAGGCTCATAGTGAGTGCTCAGGGGATACCACCTCTCCTTCTCCCTGATTGACAGAAACGGAGTAACAGGCAGAGAGGAGAAGAGCTTGTCCTGGTCCCAGTGAGACACTGCACTGGTGTTCCCCCTTCACAGCAACCCGATGAGAGAAATCTTATCATTCAGCTCAGGGACTAAGCCACGAGATGGCCCACAGCCAGAATCTAAACCTACGCTGGCCTGGTTTCAAATTTTTTTATTAACATTTACTTATTTTTAAGAGAGACAGAGCATGAGCGGCAGAGGGGCAGAGAGAGAGGGAGACACAGAATCCGAAGCAGGCTCCAGGCTCTGAGCTGTCTGCACAGAGCCCAACATGGGGCTTGAACCCTCGAACGGTGAGATCGTGACCTGAGCCAAAGTCAGACGCTCAACTGACTGAGCCAGCCAGGCGTCCTGGCCTGATTTCAGAGCCCTTCCAATGCTCTTTCTCCTCAGAAAAGATCACCACTAACAGGTAGAGCCTGGAGACTCAAGCAGAGACTGACTGCCGCCGCCATCAGTCTGGAGTATCTGCTACACTGGGAGGCCAGCTCCAATCAGGTGGGGACGGCATAATGCTGCGTCAAAGAAGCAAGCCCACGAAGGCACACAGCACCTTATGTTCAAAGGAACCGTTTCTCTTAGATGTTAATGCAGCAAAAAGAATTACTGAAAAACATCATCTGACTGGGTTGAGTAGTGCACACAACCAAAAGAGTCGCAGGTTACATCAGGTGGGCATCACAACCCAATCTTACACATACCAAATGCACCACGAGAAACCTCCAGACCCCTAAGTTTAGGCCCTCTGGGCTCCCAAATGTCACAGCCTCATCTCACCCTTTCTTACCCCTCTTTGCCCTCTCCACGTGAGACCCCTCTTCAGAGCACATAGGCCCTACAGTGGCCCAAGCTGACATCCAGCTCAGAAGGAATATGCAGGGTCCCTGCCTGACCAGAAGGACATAGGGCCAGGCTATCTTGGCGACTTCTGGCAGAACTATGTTTCATTCCTACCAAACTACTTGGTGGAAAACTATTCCGGTGGGAAAGTGCTAGTTTCAGACACTGAACAAAGCTATACAAAAGTCTCCTTGAGTGGCCTGGCTAAAATTCAACCCTAGTTTCTTCCCCCATGTGGACTCACACCATGCACAGTGGTCCCCAGTCAGGGCCCAGAGAGTAATGGAAGGCCATATGCAAGGGTCCAAATTTCAAAAGGTCCCATGAAATTAGGATTCTTACTCAAGATAAAGCAGTCCTGAGCAGGACAAATTCCAAGTTTTTTTCTTTTTAATTTTTATGTGTGTGTGTGTGTTTATTTTTGAGAGAGCGCGTGAATGGGGGAGGGGCAAAGAGAGAGACGGAGACACAGAATCCAAAGCAGGCTCTAGGCTCTGAGCCATCAGCACAGAGCGTGACACGGGGCTCAAACCCACGAACCATGAGATCACGACCCAAGCCGAAGTTGGATGCTTAACCTACTGAGCCACCCAGGCGCCCTGACAAACTCCAAGATTTTCTGCATTGGGCTGGATTTCTATCTGTTCTAAATGACAATGCTGGTTATCAGTTGATTATATCTGTTGATTAGAAGTTCATTAATGAAAATGGAAAAAAAAAAAAAAAGAAGTACTGATTTCTAACTCTCTGAACAGCCACAAAGTGCCATCACATATGGCTAAGGCAGGTGTTTGGAGAGGAGGGAAAATGGGTCAGATTTTAAGCTCTGAGGTTTCTACGTTCTAAAATAATGGAAATTTCTGCCTTGTAGGACTTAAACTGCGGGCAATGGGGTCAACCACATATAAGGATCACAAAAAGTGGCATGAGGCCACACATCAGAATGGGGTCCCAGGCCTGGTTCAGTGACCCAATGCCCTGTATGACTCTGTGCCTCTGTTTCCTCCTTCAGGACAAGGGTCCTTCAGCTCCAATTCTGCGGCTTTGACGTACAAGTGAATTTAAGAATTATCAAACTTGACAATGCGGTACCAAAAAAATTATTGAGGCTTATATAAAATACCATGACAAAAAAGTCATAATGCAAATCTTAATATGAATTTAAGTTTTACAGTCCACTGCCTAAAAATTCTAACAGACAGGAATTTGATTAGCAACCCCACTTCCAATGGTTTGTAAAGATTTTTGTTTATACAGTTGATGGTACAAAACTCCATTCTCCAAAAGGTCTGATAAGGTGTGTTACTCCTGAGATCTTCCCCCTTGTCCAAATCAGTTTTCGGGATCAGCCTACAAAGCCTGCTATCCACCCCAACGCCATAGCTAGACAATCTAATGACAAATACAGGCATACCTTGGAGTTACGGAGGGTTCAGTTCCAGACCACTGCAATAAAATGAATACTGGAAGAAGCAAGTCATGATTTTTTTTTTTTGGCTTTCCAGTGCATTTAAAGCTATATTTACACTATAATGCAGCCTATTAAGTGTGCAATAACATTAGGTCTAAGAAAACAATGTACGTGCGTAATTAAAAAATACTTCACTGCTAAAAAAAAATGCCAGCCATCATCAGTGATCACTGTGATTAATCACAAATGTAATACTAATGCAATAGTTGGAAATACTGCAAGCCTTAACCAAAACATGGCATGAAGATGTGAAGTGAGCAAATGCCGTTGGAAAAGTGGCGCCAATAGGCTCGCTCAACCCAGGGTTGCCACAAACCTTCAATTAGTGAAAAACGCAATATGACCAAAGAGCAACAAAATGAGGCATGGCCGTCACATTATTAAAAGGTTCACTAGCACTCTTTATGACACAGGCCTGTTGCTGTCCAGATAGTTACAATACGCATAAAAGGTACACTGACAAAACTAAACCTTAAACACTAACATGCACCACTGGATAAAACTTGGGCAAAACCCCCTTTTGTTTCAAAAGGCAGGATGGACGGACAGGGAAGGCAAGGCAACACAAGACAAGACACACAGACTCTAAAATCTTATCTGAGACAATTCTGGTGTGCCAGGTAATTCAAAGGCTTTTAACTATGAATATGTGTAAGAATTATTAATTATTTTGCTGAAGTTCAAGTCCTTTACTTTTAGGGGATAAAGAACTGAAAGAATGGGGGGAAATGGAAGAAAGGCCAACGTCAACAAATGGGGTAGGGGTGAGCAAGTTCTCTAATTTTTTTTTAATGTGTTATTTATTCTTGAATGAAAGAGCGAGCGTGAGCGGGAGAGGGGCAGAGCAAGAGAGAGACACAGAATCAGAAGCAGGCTGCAGGCTCTGAGCTGTCAGCACAGAGCCGGACATGGGGCTCGAACTCACAATCCGTGAGACCGTGACCTGAGCCGAAGTCAGGCGCTCAACCAACTGAGCCACCCAGGAACCCCAAGCAAATCCTATTTCTCTCTCCCCTCCCTCCTTCTCTCTCTTTCTCTCTCTCTTTAATTTACACTTTTTAAAAACAGAATCTTAAAAAGCAAGCAAGAAGGCCAGACACAGGCTGTTGTTAACAGTGGTTACAACCAATAAGCTTATGGGGTGGAAACAGGGGTGAGGAGTATGATTTTACTCTTAACTTCTCTGTAACATTTTTGCAACTACGTCTTACTTTGGTGATTAGGACATTAATCTATTAGATAAAATCACATCCCCTTTCCCATTTCTCTTCATTGCATGGTTTTCCGGAAGGGAAGCCCAGCCAGGACATAGGGCACATGCTCTCTCCCCTTCCTCTCATCCATACCCCCTGCCCCCGGCACTAAGCAAGCCCTCACCATCAGCCCTCCTCTCCATTCCGGTTCTGCCATTTCAGAACTCCACTGCTAAGATGGCTGCTCACTGCCTTGGTCTCCAAAGCCATCTCCCACCTTCACCTCATATTTGGGAACTTCCTGCAGATTCTCGGCTCCCTCCCCACCCTGTTCCAGTGCCCAGTAGAGGGCTGAAATCCTACCCTCTTCCAAGAGGCTGTTCAAGGCCCCTCCTTTCGAAAGAGTTTTGGATACCTCCAGAGTCAGTCAAGCACTCTTCCTTCTGGGTTTGAGTTGTGTCCCCCCAGATTCCTCTGTTGAAGTCCTAACCCCCAGTAGTACTTCAGAATGTGACAGTATTTGGAGATAGGATCTTTAACGAGGTCATTAAGTTAAATGGAGATTGACGCTAATCTGATATGACTGGCGTCCTTATAAGAAGAAGAGACACTAGGAATGCTCGAGCACAGAGGGATGACCATGGGAGGAGGCAGCAAGATGGCAGCCATCTACAAACCAAGGAGAGAAACCAAACCTGCCAACACCGTGCTCTTGGACTTCCAGCCTCAGAACTGTGAGAAAATAAATTTCTGTTCTTTACGCCAGTCAATGCCTGTGGTCTTTCGTCATGGAAGCCCTG
This sequence comes from Herpailurus yagouaroundi, assembly GCF_014898765.1. Lineage (NCBI taxonomy): Eukaryota > Metazoa > Chordata > Mammalia > Carnivora > Felidae > Herpailurus > Herpailurus yagouaroundi. The sequence continues at coordinate 25,287,238 of NW_024412441.1, read as the reverse complement.
GCAAACTAATATACCATCTCCTTCACCAGTTCTCATCACATACCCCAGCAACCTGAAAAACATGCCCTAAATGAATGCAGGAATGAATGAATGGAAGGAACCAGTCAGTAATAAATCCACCAGAAAACCCACAGCATCTCCTGGCTTCCTTCCTCCCTCCTGGGCACAAAAGGAACAGACTCTCCAGTTTTCACACACATACGCTTTCTTCCAAACCCAGTTTAAACACTGCCACCTCTGGGAACACGCTCCCAGTTCCCCTACATAGAAGGTCTTGCCTTCCCTCCTCAGTGCAAAGTCCTACTGCAACATTCACCATACTGTACCATAATCAGCGTACTTTGCATTTTAACGGAGATGTTTAACCATTTGCAGAAGTAACCAGGGTATGTCTCCCCAGGTACAGTAACACTCAACCTCAACACCTATGGACCTATAGGCAATCACTCTGCCCCAATCCCGACTAGGTGACTTGAAAGCAAATCCCACACAAAAATTATTTTATCTATACACACTTCAGTGTGTATCACCAGTAGGTAAGTGCAACTCCATTATTACCCCTAAAAGAACAATTAATTCCTTAATATAAACCTCACATTTAGTGTTCCAATTCTCCCAATTTGCTTATAAATGTCTTTTTAAGTTTTTTTGAGAGAGAGAGAGAGAGAGAGCATGCACACACATGAGAAGGGGAAGAGCAGAGAGAGGGAAAGAGAGAATCCCAAGCAGGCTCTACACCATCAGCACAGAGTGCAATGTGGCACTCAAACTCAGGAACTGTGAGATTGTGACCTGAGCCAAAATCAAGAGCCGGATTAACCAACTAAGCCACCTCATAAATGTCTTTTTATAGCTGATTTATTTGAATCAGGATACAAATAATGCCCATAAATTACAATGTTTTGTATGTCTTTCAAGTCACTTTAAATCTATTTTATTTTAATGATGATTTGTTATAGAAGCTGGGTCATTTGTCCTGCAGAACAATTAGCATTCTGGATGTTGTAAATTTCATTTCTCTGATGCTGTTTTACATGTCCCTCCACCCCTGGCATTTCCAGCAAATGGGCAGTTAGCACAAAGGACTCATCAGATGGAAGAAGACTAACTTTTCTCAAGGGCAGAGACCCAGGACTGACCCTGTACTTGGTACCAGGGTGCAACCCAATTAATCCATGATTCAGTAAATGACAAAACAAATTGGAGGCACTAATGTATCAGTGCAGTCCTCCGCTTCCGTCCTTTCCACTGGTCCCATTTCCTTCCTTCCTTCCTTCCTTCCTTCCTTCCTTCCTTCCTTCCTTCC
>NW_024412441.1:25235464-25285922 GCF_014898765.1 Herpailurus yagouaroundi | reverse complement strand
TCCTTCCTTCCTTCCTTCCTTCCTTCCTTCCTTCCTTCCTTCCTTCCCTCCCTCCCTCCCTCCCTCCCTCCTTTTTATTTTAGAGAGAGTGTGTGTGAGCAGGGAAGAGGGGCAGAGGGAGAGGGGGAGAGGGAAAAAGAGAGGGAGGGAGGAGGAGGGAGGAGGAGGGAGAGAGGGAGAGAGAGAATCCCAAGCAGGCTCCACACTCAGCGCAGAGCCAGTCGAAGGGCTTGATCCCATGACGCTGGGATCATGACCTGAGCAGAAATCAAGAGTAGGACACTCAACCGACTGAACTACCCAGGCGCTCCTCCACTGGTTCCACTTTCCCGCGGGATCCTCCCTGGGATCACAGGCATGGTGCTTCCCTCCACTTCTAGGCCCTTCAAAAAGAAAAGGTCCCACTCTACTTCTTCAACTGAGAATAGGTATATAATACTAAGACTAAAAGTCATAAAATAGTCGAAGCACTGAATGCTGTTCTTCTGGTTTTTAATAAAATGATTTAAAAAAGAATAACCATCTGTGGGGCAGATGGGTCCTGGGCAGTGGCTCCAGGTGGCATGGTTTCACTGACGGGCACTCTTACACAACCCCAGAAAGGCAGCATTCATGCCCCCAAACTACCCTATTGAGAATGCTTCCCCTGTATTTCTCTAAAACAAGAGTCCTTTTTTTTTTCTACAAGGCACATTTCCATTGTTTTATATAAATCTCAGCCCGGAATTAATCAAATCAGAAATCTCAAATCCTTTATTTCCCCTGCCCTTCAAGTTCAACACCTCGGCGTTATTTTAGTGCCACACATTAATTTTAGAGAGAACACTAAATCTGCTAAGCCTGCAGCTGACACGCATGGGCATCACAGGATGGAAACATCTAGAGAGAGCTGTTCAGGGGAGGGCCTAGGTTCTCATTAACTCAGGATTAAACCACCGTATTCCTAAGTGAGTGAACTATAGGGCCTGATGCAGATTTTAGTACTCCAGGGATCTGAAGGGCTATTCAAACCCCATTTTTGTTCTAGATCACATCATTGGCCTTTTAAGAAACCAAAACGGAACTCTCAAGATGAGGGTGGGAGACATGATTTTTACAGCTATTAGATGAAGGTAGTGGCTCAAAAAAGACTGGGAAGAGTCCATGATCTTTGGCATCTGAGAAATCCCTGGAAGTTTAGAGAACAATTGAGCTCTGGAGGAAGATTTTGTGGGAAGGTTGTTTGTTTTAATTTGGTAAATTACTGGTAACTGAGAAGCCTCCCACAGAATGAATTTGCTTCTTCTTCTTCTTTTTTTTTTTTTTGAGAGACACAGAGAGACCGACCATGAGTGGGGGAGGGGCACAGGGAGAGGGAGACACAGAACCTGAAGCAGGCTCCAGGCTCTAAGCTGTCAGCACAGAGCCTGATGCGGGACTCGAACCCACGGACCCTGAGATTATGACCTGAGCCAAAGTGGGACGCTTAACGAGTGAGCCACCCATGTGCCCCGAATTTGCTTCTAAGAACTGTGTGGAAAAAAAAAAAAATCTCACTGCATATTATCCTATTTCATTCATTTCTGATGGGTACTGAATACACTTGATTTGTTTCTCCCACTTTTAATTAGGGGTGATGCTCATATAGATAATATAGTATCCCCTAAACGTATCCCATAAAATTCCATAAAATATGGAATGAAAAGGAAGTTGAGTGAATTAAATTTTCCCATCAAAAAAAGGCTAACAGTTATAAAGTTTAACTTCCAGAACAAATTTATGATTATTCCAAGTGAACGGAAGTGTTAATAATATTGTGTTCCGAAAGTATGCTTAGCTACTTTTAAATATTCCTAAAATGGTCAGAGTGTGTTTAACCCCCATTTTCCCCAAATGCCAGATGCTTTCACAATTCTGTGCCTTTATGTCTACTATTTCTTTCCCTATATTGGGAATATCTTTACCCCTCCAGCTTCCCAAAGCCACTGTCCAGCCAAATCCAACTCATTGCTCAGACATGAACTCAAATGTTCTCCTTTTGGGGACATTCTACAGGAATGGAAGATGTTTCTGAAGAAATCACTCTTTTATAATCATAAACTCTCCTATTTCAAGGCTATCTAGACAGGAAGAGCCTCCAGGAAAGGACCTCCACATGCTGAGGTCCATATGGCTTGGCCACATGGCAGGCGCTCGATAAAATGATAATATCCGACATTTATCATCCAATAAACTTTCACTTCCTTAATTATATTTGTAAGATCTGTTGCAACTGTCCAATACCCTACAGCATTCAGTGCCATCTGGCCCAGAATCCTCTCCTCCCAAATTTCAATCCAAGAGACCCTGAATCCCTTATACAACTGTCCTTGAGCCAGCTTGTGAGTGTGAACATGGAGCCTTAAATACAGATAATGATGTAACCAGGCCAAAACCAAAGGATGGTTCTACTTAACGAACCATATTTCTTAATTTTACTGCTATAAATTAATTTTTCTAGAGTATTTCACTTGTTAAATAAATTAGCAATGAATCAATGAGAGGGAATGAATCAAAGAGTACTTTGAAATTCTAGAGTTCAAATATATATATATATATATATGTGTATATATATATATATATATGACTTCCTATGGCAGCTGCCCAATTAATGTCATCCATAAAGCCATTCAAATACTGTGTGTGGGCTGAAATCCAATTAAGTCATTTCTGTCTGAATATCCCCAAAGAGCCTCCTGGTGAGCTCAAAGTAGAAATAATCACAAATGCCAGATTAGCTGTGTAAGCACTTCCAAAGCTGAAACCAGACGAGAGCGTGAAAATCTACAGGCCCAGCCTTTTAACTGGGCACAAAGGAAAAAACATTTCAATGACCACCTGGCAGAAAGTCAAACTCATTTCCTTGGTCTGCCAGGTCTTCTCAGATAATCCTCACCCAGTGTAAGCATCAAAAAAGAAAAAAGCTTTGATCCCTTCATTTACACACATTATGAAATGATAAACTTTCGCTCCGCAATGCAATTTTGTGCACAAGAGGAAACAGGAAGAGATTTCAAACTTGCTCTGAATTCACCATTTTGTTCAACCAACCCTTTATGGACTAGGTCTTGAAATTAATAAACAATGAAATTTACAACTGCCTCTATGCATGTAATTTGTCCCATAAAAACATGCAAAGCCAAAACCTTTGAGAGGTTGAGGGACAGAACAGACTCAGCTCATGAGTTCAATTTCTCCTTCACCTTACAACCCATCACTCAGATTCCCAAGTAGGCAAAATACAGAGTATCTTCAGGTTGTGTACAATAGCCAACATCTTGAGTGTTTTTACCATGTAATCCAGAAACGGAAAGGGCACTAGCTTGCCTATTCATTCTCAACAGATCCTTCCTAACATCTACTCAATTAGTATGTCTACAATTTGTGAAAGCTCCTGGTGGTTACAATGGCAGCCGCACGTAAGAACCACTACTACAGAGGAAGAAGAGAAAGTAAAAAGGGCCAGATCAAGAAACCTTATTCTCTCAACTTTCAATATTCGAACACAAGGGCTGTCTGAAAGAAGATTAATCCAGGTAATGAAGTTGGCCATACCTCTGCATAGGCTATAAAGGACACAAGGACTTTGTTTAAACTGGATGCAAATCCCAGGTCTACGTCTCACTAGTTTTAGGATGTTGAGGCTTCTACTTAGCCTCGGAGACTAGGTTTGCTTGGAGGCAGTATCAGTCACCTCACTGGTAGAATCAAAGGCATGCTTAGTCAATGAAAACGTGCAACATATCCACTATGTGCAAACACCGTACATAAATAAGGCACAGAACACCTGCTGTCCTTCTAAAGACCTCATTCTGGTGAGGGACCAAAGTCAAATATGAGATGACACAGCAGAGTTTCTTTATTGCTTCAGTTACAAGAAAATTCACCTATAAAATATGTACATCAGCTAACTTTTTCTAGGTAACGTCTAAAACAGATGCGTGCTATCCACAATTTCTGCTAATGTCTGCTTTACAATTAAAAAATTATAAGGGGCGCCTGGGTGGCTCAGTCGGTTAACGTCCGACTTCGGCTCAGGTTATGATCTCACGGTTCATGGTTTGAGCCCCGTGTCAGCTCTGTGCTGACAGTTCAGAACCTGCAGCCTGCTTCCGATTCTGTGTCTCCCTCTCTCTGGCCCTACCCTGCTCATGCTCTGTCTCATCTCTCTCTCAAAAATAAATAAACATTAAAAAAAATTGAAATAAAAAAATTATAAGGAGACAATCAAACTGAGTGTGTGTGTGTGTGTGTGTGTGTGTGTGTGTGTGTGTGTGTGTGTGTGTATAAACAAACATAACAGCTTTAGGTAAAAAATACTTTATGATGGAACAAACAAGGAGGTCTAATCTCACTTTCCTGAGACGAATCTTCTGACAGAGGACCTACAAATGTCTCTCGGGACCTCTTCTCCAAGCAAAACCTTCCTCACTGGAAAGAGGACAAGGTTCCCTGAAACTCATCACCCCATTCTTGCTTCTAGGCAGACTTCAAGTTAAGTCACCCAACCCATACCGTGCTGGGCGCTGGACACACAGTAGACAAGACAGACGTATTGGTTTACTCCCACAAAGCAGACTCAACAGATGACTGACTGGAAGAGCCAAAATGGGACTTCTGGATGCTATAGATCACTGTCCATCACTTGTGTAAGAGACGCACACAATCAGTCAGGGATGACCAGAAAATGGACACACTGCTGCTAACTCGCATGGTAACAGTGCCTGACCCCGCCATGCTTTTCAGGCAGCATCACACCTGCCTGGGGGGCGGGGCGGGGCGGAGGGGGGGGGGTGGCCTCTCATCACACCTGGGCAGGTGTTTTCTGAGCGTTGTGTGCTCCTCACTAATCCTCCTGCTCCACTTCACCAGGCCGGTTTCAGTCCATCGTTCCAGCTCTGCAAGAATTCGAGATTCTTTTTAAAAAAAATTTTTTTTTAACGTTTATTTATTTTTGAGACAGAGAGAGACAGAGCATGAATGGGGGAGGGGCAGAGAGAGAGGGAGACACAGAATCAGAAGCAGGCTCCAGGCTCCGAGCCATCAGCCCAGAGCCCAACTTGGGGCTCGAACTCACGGACCGCGAGATCGTGACCTGAGTCAAAGTCGGACGCTTAACCGACTGAGCCACCCAGGCACCCCAAGAATTCGAGATTCTGATTCGGTCCTGGATGATCCCTATCACTCCATCCGTTTATCATGGTCAAATCTGATACCCAGGTTTCCATCCATGCTGCGGTACAAATCACTGCCAAGGACAGCACACATCTGAGACCTTCACTCAGGGAAGGTCAAACTAGCAGTCTACACTCGGTGGCCATAAGGCCATCATACCAGCTATCAATTCACATAATAGTTCGATACACAGGGAGATGGGCCTGTTTGGTGAACGAACTTTGGCTTTGGAATGAAATGCCAGCCCCATCCTTACTGGCTCTGTCTTTTGGCAAAATGGCTTACTGCGTCTAAAGCTTAGGTTTCCTCATCTATAAAATAGCAAAAAGAGATGTGTTATATAGATGTGTTGTATACAGTAAGTGGCATACGAAGTCCCAGATGCATAGGGGCACTCAGAGAAAACACTACTTTGTTCCCCCTATTAGACACTGAAATGCCTCTGGTCATAGTGGGGGAGTGAGCCGAGGGCCACCCTGCCCCTAAACACCCAACATTTGCATTGGGCCTGCCAGAGAAGACCAAGGACAGTCCCCCCAGAGTAGATGAGCAGCCAACTGGGAGATCAGAGGACGATGGGTGGAGGTTGCTCCGTTGGCCCTGGAACTCCCTATCTTTTCTTTGGGCCATGAGCCACACCCCCTCACGCCCTTGAGCTATAGCCAAGCATGCGACAAAGGTGTCTCACAGGCTCTGTCCCTCAGACTTTCTCCTTTTCTTTCTGTTGATGTTGTACACCTTTTTTTGTATGTGTAAACAGACTATGAAAATAAAACACACACAACCATCCCCCAACAACGTACAGAGCACATGAGGTGATATGGGGTTAGGGGAGGAAATGCACTGGTCAGTGGATAGGGTTGGGGGGACTTAGAGAGCACCAGGAGGGCAGATGACCACAGATGAAACCCCAAGGAGACAACAGCCCAGAAGGCTCCTAAAGAATGCCCTGGGTCAGAAGGGAGGGCCCAAAGTGAGAAGGTATATTAACACTACAGACGTAAGTGGGTCCAACTTTATCGAGACACTGCTGAAATCCAGCCATGTGGCATCAAGAAGAGATGCCGACAGGCTCCCTGCTCCCAGCTTTCATCTCCATTCAGTAACCTGTTTATCGGTCTCTTTCCTGATCCTGCTTTCTTCTCCTTTTAGAAAATTAGAACATACACCGGCTCCAACCTCCTGGAACTTCTCTCCTTCAAGGCCATGCAGAGAATAGCAACAGGGATTCTGTCATCCACCAGTGAGTGTGCACACACCGCATCTGAACCTGGAGCTTCGAATGCAACGCGGTCAAGTGCTCTGCTCACTTCTCTCCTTTTGGGCTTCAATTCCTCCTCCACAGTATCTGTTTCATATGCTCTATTTTAAGGATTATTCTTTTTGACAAAAAAACAGCAACAAAAACCCCCGATGTAGGGGAAAGTTGATGAGTCCTGCCTCTGCGACTGGTCATATCTGACACCAAACACCACGCCTACGCTCTCGGTCCATCTCTCTAACAACAAAAGACAGGGGTGCCTGGGTAGCTCAGACTTCAGCTCAGGTCATCATCTCACGGTCCGTGAGTTCGAGCCCCGCGTCGGGCTCTGTGCTGACAGCTCAGAGCCTGGAGCCTGTTTCAGATTCTGTGTCTCCCTCTCTCTGACGCTCCCCTGTTCATGCTCTGTCTCAAAAATAAATAAAGGTTTAAAAAAAATTTTGTTTAAAAAAAACAACAAAAGACAGAACGAACATTTTTTTGTTTTGGACCTCAGAACGTTGAGGCTCGCCTCACCTCACCTCTGCCAGTCACACACGTACATGCCACTCTCTCATTTACTCCCAGGTCATATCCTATCTTCCATCAGCTTGCAAATTCAGGAATTGTGTGCCTCGGAGTTTCACGCACTAAAGAGGGAAGGAAAACAGACCAATGCAACAGCAGTCCCTTACTCAGCGTTTACTGGGTGCCACAGACTAACAGGCTAAACACCAATCCTACGTTATCACATTCAGTCCTGACATCAGGATGAGGTTTTATTGTTCCCATTCGAAGCAAGGAAGTTACCAGACGTACAGAGGTGCACGGGTGCAGCGAGAATCTGGAGCCCTTGGCCTCGACCTTACGCATGCCGCCTCTCGTGCTGGAGACCACAGACAGCCAGACTGCACGGGGTACCTAGGCTGAACAACTGCACTGAACCATCTTCCAGAGGAGCATGTGCTAAGGGAGAAATTGGTTACAATCTCTGTCAAACACTGGTGGGAAGACAGGCTTAACTGTGTCCTATGAGCATGGCAGTTCTAAGTGATACAGATTTCCAAAAGACCAAAAGTTAAACATACCAAAGAAAAGGCTTCAGGGGATTCTTACCCACCTGCCCTCTCTTTCTCTTCCCCCTCTTTAACCAAAAAAAAAAAAAAAAATGTCAGGGGCGCCTGGGTGTGGCTCAGTCGGTTGACCGTCCAACTTTGGCTCAGGTCATGATCTCACAGTTCACGAATTCAAGCCCCACATTTGGCTCTCCGCTGTCAGCACAGAGCCCACTTCAGATTCTCTGTCTGCCTCTCTCTGCAACCCCTCCTCTTCAACTCTCTCAAAAATAAATAAAACATTATTCAAAAAAATGTTGTCATTAACTGTTTTCAATCAAATTTCTCACCAGGCATCCTTAACCTGCCTCCCACATCCAAGAACACAGATGGCAAGACTGCAGAGGGGTGGTCCAGGTAAGGACCCTCTAAATGACTTCTTGCAAGGGATCTATTGTATGCACTTTTGGACACAATAGAGGGAACCATCTGCTTTCTACCCCAGGCCAAAACAACTCTGTGATCCTTGGGCCTCTGTCTTCTCATTTATTTATATAGAAGTACAGCGATTTGCTTTTTATGGACTTGCATAGAAGGTTATCTTATTTAAAATAATAGGAAGTTTTCAAAGAACTCAGCAGTTCCACTTGGGCATGGCATATAACGGAAAGGACTTATAGAAACGTTAGAAACAGGAACACAGAAACAGGACCAAATGCTTCTGGGAATTTAGTATATGACAATGGGTGCTGGCTGCAGTCATTGGGGGAAAGACACGACTTCTCAATAAATAGTGATGGGATACTTTGGTAGCCATCTGGAACAAAGTTGGAGCCACACTTCACATCCTACAACAGGATGAATTCCAAATGCATCTAAGGTTTACCGTGAAAAAATAAAAGTATAGAAGGACATATGGAAGAAATTCTTTATAGCCTTGAAGGAAAAACTTTTTTAAATCTATGACTAAAAATCCAGAAACCACAAAAGATGTTTGAATTCATCTACATAAAAATAAAAATGGTTTTTTACACGGCAAAATATACCCCAGGCAAATCCAAAAGACAAACAAAAAGTTAAGAAAAAAAAATATTTGCAATTCATGACACTCTTCCTAATTCAAGGAGAGCTCCTTACAATTGATTAGAAGACCAGCAAATCAAGAAAAGGGGCAAAGGAAACTGGGAAAGAAAATATCTGGCTTTCAGATAGATGCTAGACTTCACTTGTAATAAAACACGTATACCAAAGCCATAGGAAGATACCACCGCTCACCTATCAGAATGTCAGAGATCAGAAAATGTGGTAACAGCACGGTACCATGTGAACTTCCCATTGTGATAACTGCCATGTGGTTATTTAAAATGTTAACATTTGAGAAAGCTGGATGAAGGGTATACAGAGAATTTTGCACTATTTTTGCAATTTTTGTAAGCCTAAATTTATTTCAAAATAAAAAAAAAATTTAATTTTATCACAATAAAATGGCATATTGGTGAGGCTGTGGGGAAGCTCCTGTACTGGTGACAAAAATGCAAAATCACACAACTCAGTGAAAAGCAATTGGGTAAGATGTATCAAAACAGAAACAGCCTCGAGGCGCCTGGTTGGCTCAGGCGGAAGAGCATGCAACTCTTGATCTCGGGGTCATGAGTTTGAGCCCCATACTGGGTGTAGAGATTTCTTAAAATAAATAAAATTAAAAAAAAAAAAAAAAAGAAACAGCCTAAATGTCCATCAATAGGTAAACAGTAAAATATATTACATCTATATACAAAATGCTACTCACACAAAAAAGGAGGAATGCCTCTAAATTCTAAAGAGGAAAGAGTTCAGAAATAGATTGTTAACTAAGAAAAATACGGTTAAGAACACTTGGGATTATTTTCCCAAATGCATTTATCTATGAAGAAACTTAACTACCACTTGGCTGCCTGGTTAAGCTGCCTCAAGTGCATCCCGCACTTTATCCTCATTATGTTGAGATTCATGACCCATTTGAACTTAATTATCAGTAACCTTGGTGAGCTCACTATAGGCTTCTCCATCTAAATAACCCATAAAAATAGGTTTTTAATCCTAGCTACAGGGATCTTTCGGGAACCTCACTATTTGTATCTGACAATACGAAAATAAAAGCATTTCACCCTTCATTTCTTCTCTCTAAATCAGTCCCCAAACTCTAAGGTTACTTTTTATTAAATTGAGATACAATCCACACACCATAAAAATTCGGCAATTAAAACGTATTCAGTGGTTTTACTTATTTTTAAAAGTAAGTAATAGAGAAACCTCTTCACGTTATAAGAAAAAGGTGGGGGGGCAATAAGGAAAGTAATGACTTGAGTAACCTATTACTTAGATATTTCCAGAACATTCTGGACGTACAAGAAACTATAAGCCTTGCCTCTGGTGAGGCCATCTGGTGACAGGGGGCAGGCTTTCCTCCACGTTAGATTTCAGCTGCCTTTTGTTTGCTTGTTTATACGCATTATTCTTTCAAATAAAAATGTTTTTCAACAAAATAATAACAGCAGATAGAAAACACATCTTACAGCAAGCTAACCTTAACGTCTACTCCTTTCAGAGAATCCTAAATCCTACAGCTACTTATGTTCAAAAACACATCTTCTGGAGATTGGAGATAATTTAATATTGGCTCTGAAATAGATGGATCACACCCGTAAATTAATGAGAACGTAGATATAATTTTGTTCTCTTCGGAAATGAACTGAATCAGATTAATGCAGCCAGTCGTCCCACAGTCAGACCTTCCTGAGGATGATTAAACTCTTTAGAAATCTGCAGTTAGTGCCAGTAGCTTTAAAAAGTTATGAAACCATAAATTAATGACTCCACACCAAATTGCTCAAAGAGTTTTCAGGGCCAAATTTACGAACTGGTTTTGTTTTCCAGAAGCATCCTGTTTCCACAGAAAGGCACAAGCCGATCGGCTTCCACAATCTAAGGTGCTTTGTCTCAACTGTGGTTACCACATGCTTGGCTTCTGCTCCCTCATTCCAACTATGGGGTAATCATAACGAATCCCATCTCGGTTGAGAGTTGCTAGAAACCCAATCAATGATTTTTTCCTTCATGTGATTACAGCCCTCTCCCTCAGGCCTGACAGGAACCCCAACATGATGAGGGCCGCGCTATACTCTCCACCAACCCTGAAGTCCCCACGACGCCGTCCTGTGAGTGGGCACAGTATTTCAGGACTTCCTTCCACTTGCCCACACAGACTGGCAGCCTGCCACTTGGGCATGCCGACTTTTCTTACTTCGGAAGACACGGAAACCATCTTCTGCCCTTCCACTGGAACAACACGGAACAGGGCTGGTGGTCCCTTCCTGCCCCAGACCCGTGAGCGCAACACTCAGTACCCGGAAACAGCACAAACTCTTGTTTTATTCTGCAGAGGGAAAAAAAAAAAAAAAAAAGTCGACGCAGGCTTCAGAACCCTCTCATATTTAAGGGCCTCCCCCCAAAAAAACTAGTAGAAAGGCTAAAATAGAGGTATTTTCTAAGGTTCTGAATTTGGCAAAGGAAGAAAAGCTTATAAATCAATGTCAGCTTTTCTTCTGTGGGCGCAGGGAAAGAGGCAGAAAGAAAAGGGGTTGTTGGGATAAGGTGTGAGTCAAAGACCTAAAAAGGATAATAAATGTTTGTATCTTAGGGCCACAAAGCTAAAATCAAAAAGGAGTTTTGATGGCTCAATCTATTTCTGAAAGACCACCCTCCTACATCGTAACACATTTCCACACCCACTGGCAGCATCGAAACCAACCACAAAGTGTTAAAGTTCACCAGTAAAAAGTCCATAAAATTTATCCCAGAAAACCAACTCCTAAGAGGGCTGACATACCTGTGAACTGTCATCGCTAACGTCTTAACTATTCTAGTGATATATATTTCCTTTCCTGGAATCGAATTTGTATTGCATTTAATTGTGTCAAGGAGAAATGCCGATCCATTTTTTTCCCAAATCACTTAATTTACTCGATGCAAAAGAGTGGGCAAGTACAAGGTGGAAAAAGGAGGAAAAGGAGCAGCGATGTTAGGAACTTCTGGAATAACACTAAACTATTGGGTACTCTTGTTCATCACCAAAGGCAAAAAGGTAGCCAAAGCTCTGAAACCATCAAGGACCAGACTTGCCCACCTTAAACCTCAGCCTCCTACGCTCTGTGCTCACATTCCCAGGGCCTCTCTGCAAACAACCAAGTGCAACTGAACACAGTGCTGTTATCCCCCAGGTGGCTCCTACCTGTAAAAGGGAGGATGCACCTTTCATCCGTATTGCATTAAAATCACAATAGAGAAAGAGGAACCCTTTTGCACTGCTAGTGGGAATGCAAACCGGTGCAGCCACTCTGGAAAACAGTATGGAGGTCCCTCAAAAAATTAAAAATAGAACTACCCTACAACCCAGCAATTGCACCACTAGGTATTTCTCCAAGGGAAACAGGTGTGCTGATTTCAAAGGGGCACATGGACGCCAATGTTCACAGCAGTGCTATCAACAACAGCCAAAGTATGGGAAGAGCCCAAATGTCCAGCGATTGATGAATGCATAAAGAAGATGTAGTTTATACATACAATGGAGTATTACTCGGCAGTCAAAAAGAATGAAATCTTGCCATTTGCAACAATGTGGAGGGAACCGGGGCGTACTATGCTAAGCAAAATTAGGTCAATCCGAGAAAGACAAATATCGTATGATTTTACTCATGTGTGGAATTTAAGAAACAAAACAGATGAATGTAAGTCGAAGCAAAAATAATATAAAAACTGGGAGGGAGGCAAACCACAAGAGACTCTTAAATACAGATCACAAACTGAGGGTGGCTGGAGGGGTTGTGGGTAGGGGGCTGGGCTATATAGGTAATGGGCATTAAGGAGGACACTTGTTGGGATGAGCACTGGGGATTCTATGTAAATGATGAATCACTAAATTCTATTCCTGAAATCATTATTACACTATCTGTTAACTAACTTGGATTTAAATTTAAAAAATAAATAAAAATCAATGTTGTAAAAAAAAAAAAAATCTTAAAAAAAAAATCCAGGGTATTTTGCAGTTGCCCTGAGATGGAAGGGTGTGTGGTCAAATACCATCTTTGTATGTTTCTTAGGTATTTTTTTTTCCTTCTTTCAGTGTTGTTCTTTTATTCATTCATACCCTTGGGTTTATTTCAAAAAAAAAAAAAAAGATAACTGAATTATTCACTCCTTTCTCTAGCTGAAATGGAGTATTTCATAAGATAATAAAAGGAGAAAATGCAAAGGAAAGAGATAAGAAAAATGCAGAGTTCGCTTGGACACCACCAATGACAAAATAACTTCGTAAGACAGCAATAATGCCCACCTTCCCACTAGTCACCTATACTCATGTGCGCCTTTGAATGAGAATCTTTCATAAACGGATAATATGGCAAAGATCAACCCTGAACCCAAGTGCCCAGAACGCTGCCATCTCATCAAAATTTCAACTTTAGTCACTTTGGACCATCCAGTTGGTGTTCTAGGTACACACACCTAACAACTTGTGCTTTCCTGAGACCTGGGATAAGGCAGAATTTGTCTCCCCCCAAAATACTTGGTTACACATGATCTATACCAGAGTAAACTAAAATGGAGCTTTCAAGTACGGAGTTACTTTTCTTTATACAAGCCTGGGGAGGCACCCATCACCGATGTTCTCCTGTCTTTTCATTTGAAATGACTTGTGTTTTCCTAAAGTCCTAGATGTATCTATTGAAGATGAAGAGAGAGAAAAGAGAGAGAGGGGGGTCAAGTGAGGTGACCCAAGCTCTCAAAAGCTTGCTTGAAACTGAGAGGGTTTCTCCCCGGGGACACGTTGACGGGTCGGTGTGGGTAAATCTTTGTCGCAGAGCCGGGCCCATGCACTGTAGGGTGGTAACCTACAGCCTCCCTGGAGCTGTGACAATCAAAAAGGTCTCCAGACACTGCAGACATTGCCAAATGTCCCCCAGGGAACGAAATCACCCCGCTGAGACCCAATGAACTAGAATACATGAAAATGAAATAGACTAAGTTGTGTGTGTGTTTTAAAATAGCTAAAATAAGACAGGAATATTCATGTATTTTCCTAACTATTTTGGAATATGATTAAAATATTTAGATGGCAGTTTCTACAATTACCCTTTCCAACACTGAATAAATAGGCATATTCAGTTAAATTCAATGTCATGATTAGCTAAGTCACAGTATGCCATGTAATTAGAAGACAACCTCTGAACTCAGGCTTGGGAAAAGTGGGTAACGTATGCTATTATTTATTTAAGAGAATGAGTAATATTGAAAATAAATATACAACTGTATGAATATATGTCTGTGCTTGCATTAAAAAGCAATAAAAGCGGGAAGGAGCAAAAAATCTTTTGAAAAATAGTGATGGGAAGGGCTAGAGAAAAAGAGGCTGAAAATACAGAATGAGACCTCTCTAAGCACAGTTGGTTTGGCTCTGCAACTATCGAAATGGTTTATATAACTGTAAACCAATATTAACTTTTTTAAGTCCTAAAAAATCAAAAGCAGAATGGAAACCAATTAACCAAGTCATATACTGAGTTGATGGCATAAACATACACGAAATTATTCCAAAAGACTTTGAAACACAGTAATTTGACTGTATTTCCCTAGTGGGATAAACCTTAAGGACAAAGATATCTTCAGCTGTTTTCACTACTCATATTATTGGTAAAAATGTTGGTAGGTATTCTAAACATTATGTGTTGTGTATAAATACAATAATCAAGCAAATAAGTTCTTATGCTAATTTTTTAGGGGCAAAAACTTTTGGCATAAGAAAAAAGCAATACAAAAATAAAACCAAAGAAGTAAAATATCTGCTAATTCTAATTTTGAATTAGAAATATCAGTATCTGGGGCAGTCGGTTAAGTGTCTGGGTGGCTCAGTCGGTTAAGTGTCTGACTTCAGCTCAGGTCATGATCTCATGGTTTTTGGGTTCAAGCCCTGGGTCAGGCTCAGTGCTGACAGCTCAGAGCCTGGAGCCTGTTTCTCTGATTCTGTGTCTCCCTCGCTCTCTGCCCCTCCCCCGCTCTCACTCTGTCTCTGTCTCTCAATAAATAAATAAATAAATAAATAAATAAGTTAAAAAAATTTTTTTAAATATATCAGCATGAATTTACACTGGATTATGTGAGAAAACAAACCAAAACCAACGAACAAATCCACCTTCATCCACTGAAAAGGTCCAGATACAACAACCGGCCTGGAATCAATGGCCCCTAACTCCCAAACTGTGGTCCCCAAATTCCATTTCCTACTAAGGAGACCGCGGTCTTTGAAGAAATGTGGGCCCCAGTCTGGGGTGGGCACGGCCCTCACTTTCAGTGACTATGTGACTATGTCACAGACTCTGGGCATGAGCAGAACATGGCAGTGACCTCCAACAGCTCAGCTTGGCTGCAACCGGACACTTAGAGAGGAGACAAGGATGTCAGCGGCAATGAATGAAAATACTCCAGAAATACCTTAAATCATGAGCTCATAATGTCTCTAAAAAGAAAGACACACAAAACACCTCGCTGGTGGCTTATGGAGGATGCTGGGGAACTGGAACTATTTATTCTGTAAGATGCCAAATAGGGGGCAAGACTTTCCTAAGTAAACGTACCTCAGGATAACAGCTGAATATTCCTTTCATCTGGCGAGGAAACACAGAAGGAACGACACGACCAGGATGTTTTGCACTCCTGATGAATTATGGATGGAGGCAGTGATCACCAAGGCTGCCTGTTCTCATGCCCTCCTCCCAACGGGAGCACACACACTACCCATCAAGCACTCTTGCCAGAAAATCAAACCAGAATGGGCTCCAACCCTGACCAGCTGCTTACAGGAAACACCAGGACGGGGGTGGGGAGGCATGTCAAGTAAGGATCTGGGTAGCAAGCTGCAGCTGTGACAAACCCAAAAAAATTTAAGACTTGCTTTCTCCAAAAGATCAATCACAATGTGGGGGGCGGGGGGGGGGGGGTAAAACTGAGAGGGTGGCGATATCAAATAGACCGCTCAACAGCAATAATTTTTTTCAATGTTTGAGAGTGAGGGAGAGAGAGTGGAGGAGGGGCAGAGAGGAAAGGCGAGACAGAAGGCTCTCAGGCAGGCTCCACACCATCAGCACAGAGCCCGACTCGGGCCGGAACTCAAATCGTGAGGTCATGACCCAAGCCGAGATCAAGAGTTGGACGCTTAACCGACTGAGCCACCCAGGTGCCCTGACAGCAATACATTTTTGAGATAGTTAGGGAAATAGAACACTGGCTGCAGGTTTGGTAAATCAAGGAATTACTGTTACTGGAGTATTGACTATAGTATTTACAGATGAAATGAATCGGTATCTCAGTTTTGTTTCCAAAATAAGCCACTGGAGTGTGCAGGAGTTAAGATGGAACAAGACTGGCCATTAACTGATAACGACGCACTGAAGTTCTGACGATGGGAAGTCATGAGGATGTGTTCTATGATTCTACCTTAAAAATCCACACTGAATATGGTTATCCTAGAAACTAAGAAATCACAGCTTACAATGAGAGACAGTCAAGAACATCAAAAAAATAGCACAGCCTGAAGGGCCTTCAGAAACCACCAGGCTCCAAACCACCTTCTCCACAGGAAGGTCGCTAAAGTAATCCCAGAACATTGGCTAGGTGCCAGCGACACCACAAGGGAACGGCGTTCCTGAAATCTAATGGCTCTGTCCAGCCACCAAGGCAGGACGGGGTAGAGGAGGCGGGCAGGAGCGGGTCGAAGGTGAACCTCTACAGAGCTGACACACCCTTATAAGCCTTCTTTTTACTATCAACTACTAAGACATCAAGGCTCTTCCTTTTGTTTGTGAATACACTTCCCCCCCACAAAATGAAGTGTTTAGTAATTTGAACTCCACCCACCCCCAAGAAGTAGAAGAATCCGTTCATTCAAAATTTGTAAATGTTGAGAACTTACTCAGCTGTTGAATGTACAGTAGACAGTAAAACATTTTAGCGTCTTGTGAAAAACACAAGTAGCAACAGCAGTGAGTCGTTTTTACACTGAGCACACTGCGTACACTCTTTCCAGCTCACGAGCTGTAATGAGAATGCACAGCACTGGTTTGCCTGAGCTGTAAAATTATAAAAATTAATACACTTACCAAGCACTTACTTAGAGGTCACTGTGATCAGTTGTGATAAAGGGAGTCCGTCAGAATACTCTGTAAACATACAATGAGCTGCTGATACACAAGTAAAGAACAAGGATATCCCAAGGACATTAGGCCAAAATAAAACTGCTGGAAAATCCTGGCTGGTGAGGACTGAGGGAGAAGGGAAGGTGCATTCACTAAATTGGTATCGGAAGCACCCATACAATGCCCTGCCCTGAAATGGGCAGAGACCATCCCTGCCCGCTCACTGCTCTCTCGGGCCAGGAGAAGGACGTGAAAGCAAAAGAGGTTAAATGAGGAAGATGAAAAATGATCAATTTCCCATCAGTGTGGCTGTAATTTACATCACTTCCCCAAGGCTTCTCCAGATGAAATCAACATTCTCTTACAAATTACTAGAATTTAAGTCCCGGAGGGAAAGGATTAAAGATGTGCTCTAAGCCCTTCACTTAACAAATGAGAAAAGGAAAGGGCAGAATGGCAGAGCCCCAGGGCCACGCGGGTTTCAGGGTGGCTCAGGCGCCTTGCCAGTTATGTTACTTAAGGGTATTTCCAGAGCTCCAAAGTTTCCTGGCTCGAGGTGACAGCACCCAAGCTATGTCATCCAACCCTTGTCAAGTTCTATCGATAAGAGAACCATCCTAGTGGTTCCTATCTGTGTGTTGACGTGAAAGGGAGGACAGTTTCATTCTGGCTGATTCCTTATGAACCTCTGTGGGTGACAGCTTTCCTCGCCGGCCACGTGGTGCATGGGCTGATCAGCCAGGGTCTTGCTCTGGCACAGGTCAGAGGTCAAAGCACCTCCCACGACTTGCCTGTGTGCGCAGCTGGTGGCAAGAGGCCCATCTGGACAGCAGCCTTAAAGACAGAGGCGGAGCTCACCAAAGACCAGCTCTACCTAGTTACACTTACTCCAGGTGTGGCGAGAATGGAAGCCAAAGGCCAGAGGTTCCAGCAGCCCACCGTGGCGCTGAGCCCCCTCTCCCTGAGAGTGAAGACAGGCTGGAGGGTGAAGGGCAGTGAGATACCCCATCAGGTGGTGAGACGCCTCGTGCAGCACCACCTGGCACATTTCCCAAGCCCCCCAGAAATGGCAGCTCCATCCACGGCTCCTCTCAGGGGTGTGGAGGAGCAAGAAGGGGTCAGGGGAAGGGGCTGCTGATCCCTCCAAGGATCCGCTCGCCAGCACGCCACCTGACACAGTGCCCAGGCATATAACCTTACCCGTCTTAAGAGCCTGGCCACCTGCCAGCCTATGGCACTGAGCAGCACAGAGACTGGTTACCACTCTGAGTCAGCAGTGCAAGACCTACTAAAAATAAGTGGTAGGCAGTTACACAAGCTGCAGGAAGTGAAGAAACGAGAGTCTGTAATTGTAATCCGATCAACAAATTCTAAGGACGCGAGCACTGTTTCTTAATGGTTTGCTTTTATGTCTGAATGTGCAGGCCTATTTATGGGTTTTGATGAAGAAGGAACTTACTGTATTTTTAGCTCACAAATCAACTTTTAATTCTTCCCATTCTACAAATGGGAAATAACATTTCACATAGCACAAGCAATAAAAATTAAGATGTTTTCAAGATAAGCCTCTTCTGTGCGTTTGCATTTAACACATGGCTATACTTACTACACATTAGGCTGATTCTATGCTCCTCCTCCAAGCAGGGGGTGAAGACAGAAGTCAACATCCATTTGTGGAAATGGAGTTAACTGTTGCCAGTAGCCAGTGTTGTCTGGTGGCCAGGACAGTGGTTCTCCTCGTGTGCCCTGACCAGCAGCAGCAGCAGCAGCACTTAGATGCTTCTTAGAAATGTGAATTGCTGGGGCCCACTCCAGACTCCCGAGGCAGAAATTGGGAGGTGGGAGCAGCTAATCTGGAACAATCTCAAGTTTCAAAACCACGAACCACAGGGCCAGATCCTCACAAGAGCTCATTACGGGCAATAAACACTATACAACGTGCTTCTCAGACACATTTTATTGCCCATATTAGGATGTTATCTACCAAGAGAATCATTTTCATCAAAAAGGCTCTGTGAAACGGTTCTTCAATTGGAAAGAACGCTCTTCTTTGGATCAAAAGAAACAGGTTAATTTTTTTCTCGTTGGAAAAAGTTATAAAACATTTTATGTGCACCTGGGTCAAGTGCACGTACAAATGCAACCTTGGCCTGGTCTTCACCCCTCTGGAAGGTCCCAGTCTACCCACTGAGGAAGGGCAGTCTGAGCACAAGAGACTGGGGGCTGGGGAAGGAAAGACTGGCAGAGACACACACATCGATACATCCCGGCCGTCGTATATTCTACATTGGGGCTTGTCTGTATCTGCTTAGCATTCTGGTAAGATATTTTTTTTTAATTTTTTTTTTTAATGTTTGTTTACTTTTGAGAGAGAGACAAAGTGGGAGAAGGGGAGGGGCAGAAAGAGGGAGACACAGAATCTGAAGCAGGCCCCAGGCTCTAAGCTGTCAGCACAGAGCCCGATGCGGGGCTCGAACCCACAAACCGTGAGATCATGACCTGAGCTGAAGTCAGACGCCTAACTGACTGAGCCACCCAGGTGCCCCCAATTAAAAAAATTTTTTTTCAATGTTTATGCATTCTGATAAGATTAATGCAACTAGAATACATTTTTACGAACTCAAGGCAATGTATAAGAGATCCACTGCCCTGACTGCAGTCTTACTGTGTCAAAAATGCCCAGAATTAATACAGATGTCTTGAAGCACAGAGTACTGAACTACAATGGTTTATAATTGATTTAAAGCTATTAAAAAATGAACAGAAGGAATCAAGGGAAACTAGGAAAAAAGCATGCATTTTACAGATACAGAACCTTTAAATATTTGTTTTTGTTTATTTATTTTTGAGAGAGTATGAGCAGGGGAAGGGCAGAGAGGGAGGGAGACACAGATTTGGAAGCAGGCTCCAGGCTCTGAGCTGTCAGCATTGAGCCCACTGTGGGGCTCAAACCCACAAACCATGAGATCATGACCTGAGCCAAAGCCGGACACTTCACCGACTGAGCCACCCAGGTGCCCCACAGATACAGAACTTTTAAAGAAAAGAAACAAACACTAGAAAACTCAGAGGAGGCACCTTGGGGATGGTTCGTAAGTTCTGCCCTGGCCAACAGAAGAGTTTTATGTAATGTATATAATTCTCTAATGCACCCTAGGTAATACCCTACTATATCATACAACTACATACACATATATGAATACCACTTACAGTATTTGCTAAGAGATGAAGACAGACAATAGTAATTTCAGAATATCCATCCCCATTAATGAGAAGTTCATTTTGATAGACTATGAATCCAAGGATACAAACCAGAGGAAAAAAAAAAACCTAAGCATACGCAAAAGGCTGAACAGTCATAACGTAAATGGGGCTGATAGAAACAGTAGCAAACAGAAGAATTTCCCTCTTCTTTTAACCTACTTTTAGACAATGGCTTACTCCACTGGAGAGTATTTTATGGGTGCAGGAGTTTCCAGGCCACAAAAATCCTTTCAACCAATGACAGCAATAGTGTCTCACTTTGATCTCCAATTCACATAGCTGGTTAGAAAGACTCACTGTATTCAGAACTGGTCTCCTTCCTCCCTCTTCCAAACCCCCCAAATTCAAATAAACAAAAGAGAAAAGAAAGTCAGTGCTTAAAAGTTCCCCCCACCACCATGCCTGCACCCTGGTGCAGCAGATATAATCTAGGGCGGGGTCCCAAGTAGAATTGGCCCCTGGGGGGCAGTAAATGAGAGGCAGGAGTCTACTCGGTCCCCCTGGTCCTGCAAATTGCTACCGAGTGACCTGTGAGCCAGGAGTCTGCACGCAGTCCTCGTCACAGAGGAGCCGGGCTCACGCCAGGGGATGAGTTCCTCTTACAGAATGGGCATGGGTCCAAAGTAAAGCAAAAAAACATTGATTTCCATCTCCCCATCCCACCCCTCACTCCTGTCAAGGCAAGCCTCCTTTCTCACATGAGGGAACCTGGCTGCAGGGATGCCCTCGGAGGGGTTGGGGGTGGATGGTCTCCCCGCAGTGAGGGGCCCGGTGAGGCTCACTGCATCAGTTCGCCTGGACTAACGTAAGAAAATTCCACAGAGTGGGTGGTTTAAACAACACAAACTGATTTTCTCCTAGTTCTGGAGGCTGAAAGTCCCGGATCAAGGTGTGGGCTGATTTGGTTCCTGCTGAGAGCTCTGTCCCTGGCTTGCAGACAGCCGCCTCCTCGCCATGTCCTCACGTGGTGGAAAGACACCCAGTTCCCTGGTGTTCTTCTCAGGAGGACTATCAGATCCCCGCCCCACCATGAACTTCTTTAACCTTGAGGACTTCCTTCGAGGCCCTATCCCCGAACACAGACATGCAAGGGGGCTAGGACCTCAACAATGAACACTGGGTAGGGGTGCACACTTCAGTCCAGATGGGGGAGCTGGCCCAGGCAGGGCCAGCAACTGGATCATAACTGGGGCTAGGGTTTCCACACGTTCCACGGCACTGAAGTGACCCTCCTTCAGTATGAAGAAAAGGACCCAAGAAAGAGGAAGAGGGCTGAGTAACGCAGGGCTGTGGACTATGGATCAGGAGGGCAGAAGGAACGGGCAGCCGCCAGACAGCAGGCACTGAGCGGATCACTCGTGAGAGACGTGGATGAGGAGCAGAGGTCAGGAAAGCTGCCCAGGGGTCACTCAGCTAAGAGGGGCCAGGCAGGGACAGGCACTGAGGCAGCCAGCCAGGAGGAGGGCAGCCCCCCTGGCCTCCATGACAAGTGGGGAGGGAAGAGACCCAGGAAGGGGCAATGCTGGAGCCTGGGGAGGGTGGGAGGGAGGAAGGGGCAGAGGCCAGGACTGGAGGAGGCAGAAAAATGAAAGGCAGTGGTTGAGACAGGAGCCGGAAGCGCCAGGCTGCAGCTCTCCCCAGAGCCATACTGTGGGCCGGCACGTGCCAGGTCCTTTACAAAAGGATTCAGTTCTTCTTCACAGCCCTGTGATGGTGACAATTCTTCCTTTTCCTGAACGCACATACAGGCCCCGAGCTGAAGGAACCCTACTAGTGGCTTGTGCCTCAGGGAGGAGCAGACACAAGACCCAGGAGGGGTTCAGGGCCAACCCCAAGGCTGGAGGCAAAGTCTCCAAACGCAGAGACCTTTCTAGACCGGCCTGAGCTGGCACGTGCTGCCTAGGGCCAGGAGAAATGAGTGAGTGCTTACGGCCAGACCTGGCTCACAGCAAGTGCTGCTCAGTTAATGGTAACTGCTATTACACAGACTCAAAATAAGTGTTGTGTTTGGTATCAGAGCCATCTGTATACAGATCTCTTTCTTCCCTCTATCAGGTGTGGAGACGGTCTGCAATTTACCGTTCCATCCACAACACTAATCGCGGTGCCCTCCACAGAAGAGATGATCGATAAAAGGCTGGATGAGTGAATTAATTAACTGATAGAGAAATGTACCATGCAGGGGACATGAGAATAAGGCAAAGAAGGCAGAAGGTAAATGAGAAAATCGACAGATGGGCAAAGAGTGGACACACATAGACACACATAAATGAAAAGATGCAAAAAAAAAAAAAAAAAAGGCAAAAGATAATATGTACGGGGGAAAAATGGTCTGGGTTCAATGATTTGTGTCTCCCCGGAGTGTCTTTCAGGACCAGAAGTATTTCACTGCTACCAGCTATCATCATCTATTTTCTTCAGCACGCCAGATAAGAACAAATAAATAAACAGACATCACAGTTACTAGGAATTAAGCACCCTCCGCCCAACCTCCTGCTAGCCCAGGGGTGACATTCTGCATGTGACTGAGTTCTCCCGGGCCTTTTCCTACAAAGCACAATAGCAAACATCATGCTGCACAGGGCAAGGCGACCCCAGACTCATCGGGAAGGCTACGAATACCTAAGCCGACACTGAGGCTGGTTGCGCGAGCTAGCTCAGCGGCTCTACTCTACTCTGGCGGTTTTACACTTAACTTGCCCCTTATTTCATGGCAGGAAAACCCATCTGTGGGTCCATTCAGGCTTAGAGAAGACGTAAACCAGGCAGCATTAAATTTCTGCTATTGGATGTCTTTTGATTGGTCACTTTTACTCCGTTTTAATTTTATCTTTGTGACTGATGGGAATTACACGCATATGTCCCTCCCATGATGACACCATCACAATTTTCTATGGCTAATAGACGTCACAGGAGAAGGAAGCTTCCAACTGGGCTCCTTGGTAGGGAGGGGAAGACTGTCCTCAGTTCTTTTCCCACCAGTACACAAACATCGTGGCCACCTTGGGCTCTCAACCACATTACCCAGAACCAAATGCCTGCTCCAGAAAACATTTTGAATTGTGAGGCTGCTCACCCCTGCATTCACAATTTCTTAACTTTAGCCACATATTAGTACTATAGGATGAAATACTATGCATTGCTTAAAAGCACTGAAATGGGGGGGGCGCCTGGGTGGCTCAGTCGGTTGAGTGTCCGACTCTGGCTCAGGTCATGATCTCACAGTCCATGAGTTCGAGCCCCGCGTCGGGCTCTGTGCTGACAGCTCAGAGCCTGGAGCCTGCTTCGGATTCTGTGTCTCCCTCTCTTTCTGCTCCTCCCCTGCTCATGCTCTGTCTCTGTCTCAAAAATAAATAAAAACATTAAAAAAAAAAAAAAAGCACTGAAATGGAAAATGTCAGAAACACTAGTGATCACGTACCTTGTCCCCTCCCTGGGGCCTGGAGCGGTGGATGGACACCAGACCCAGATCAGGGAGACAGATGCTCCCTCCAGAAGCCAAATTTTCATACCCTTTGTTCATAGTTTTGAAGGTGCTATCATTTCCACTAGACTGAGCAAGAATCTTTTACGGAAAGCACTTACTACAATGGCCTGACCCATTCACATGCTCCATTGAAACGCTAGCAGTTAGTAGCATACACAAATGATAATAGTACATTCATGCTCACTTGTGTTGTGCAAACCTCTTCACATCGTATACTCCTACGCCCTCCCCACTAGGACACGGGAAGGCCGGAAGGATGCGCCGTTCCTCTGGGCATTCCTAGCACAGTCTCTAGCACATGGTAGAAACGCACATAGAAATAGTTCTTGAAGGCCGCATGCCCCTTCGCTTCCATAGAGGCCACACCAACACTTTCTGGCCTCAAAAGGAAATCCGAAACAATGTGCTATGTAAGCAAGTTCACCTCTCCTCGCCCCTTCCCCCCCTAGCTCCACGTGCAGGAGGAAATGCTTCTCACTGGCTATACAAATGAACACGTGCCACACCGTGTGCACGGTTTGCAGCCAGCGAGTGAGGCCAGCACGGAGCCAGTTCTGCATCAAGCTACTTTCACCCTAAACAGAAAGCATGCTGTATGTGAGCGACGGGGCAGGATCTCCGCATGAGGGCACCGTGCAGTCACTAGCTCTGCTTTTTGCCTAAAATTCTGTCAAAGGCAACTCAGATTGACCTGTAGAATGGTTACCATCTAAGCAACATGTGAATAGGAACAAATTAACACAGAGACTGTTAACCATGCCTCCATCCCAGGGATGACAGGCAAGTCGTGCCTCATGTGCTGGGTTATTTGTGCCACTAAAAACACACCTCACTAATTAAAAATGGAAAACCAACCAACTAAATGATCACAAGGGCCGCTTTAGCTCATAAATATGCCAGTTAGCACACTGTGATTGATAAGGAAGTTCTGACATCAACTACAGAAAAGATGTAAACTAAAAAAGCCACATTCTCCTAAGAGCAGAGTAACATCTTCAACAGAATCAATGACCACTCGTTCACATCTAAGACTGCCTTTACAAAAACTGTAACAGGTATGTCTTCAGTTCTGTTCACGCATGCGTGCTAGAAATTCGTGCTGGACAAGGACACCTATTTCTGTTCTCTGTTAAAGCCCAAATGCAGCTGATGTGGTAGAACATGTGGCCTGTAAGGAACGGAGTTCTCTCCATACCTCTGTCGTCCAGACAGTGACCAGATGAAGACTGTGCACCATTAAGGCTGTGAGTCACGGAACATATATACATCAACTTTTACAAGTTGCACTTTACTTTAGGAAAGTAAAACAAGACCAAACTGCTTTTTGCTAGCTGCGATACTTTTATTTACAGAAAAGAGACTTCTCTAAAGCCACTCTGCAAAGGATTCATGTGAATTGCTAAATGTCTCCTCCTCTAAAAGACACAAGGCTAGTCTTCCACAGCCACCACGTTCCCCCGGACGTGGCCCAGCATGATGACGGTGTCCTCGGACTTTACCTGTCACCCTGCAGCTGTACAAGTCCATTCCAGGGACAGGCTGGCACCTAACAGGTGAGCCAAGGGGGAACCAAGACAGAGGCAGAGAAGCTTGCATCCGTGTTCTTCTCCACCTCCCAATAGCATGTGTCCCAAGGGAGCATGGTGGGTGAGCCCCCAACCTTACAGTATGACTTGTGGCCTTATAAGAAGACAGAGACCCAGGGCGCCTGGGTGGCTCGTCGGGTAAGCATCAGACTTCAGCTCAGGTCATGAATTCACAGTTCGTGGGTTCGAGCCCCGTGTCAGGCTCTGTGCTGACAGCTCAGAGCCTGGAGCCTGCTTTGGATTCTGTGTCTCCCTCTCTCTCTGCCTCTCCCCCACTTGCACTCTTTGTCTCTCTTTCAAAAATAAAGATTGAAAAAAAGAAGAAGAAGAAGACAGAGACCCATGGGGGCCACCACGTGATGATGAGGGCAACGAGTGCAGCCACAAGCCAAGGAACCCCAGTGCCTGGGGCAACCGGAAGCCAGTAGGAGGCAAGGAAGGATTCTCCCCTCCAGGTGTCAAAGGGAGAGGGAACTGTCAACACCTGGACATCAGACTTCAGGCCTCCAGAACTGTGACACAATTAACTTCTGTTGCTTTAAGCCACGGAGTCTGTGGTACTTGGTGGCCGCAGCCCTAGGAAAGGCACACAGTTAGTTTCTGGGGACACGGGAGCTACTTTCCAAGCCAGACGGCTGCCACCCTTCCAGCACGCTCCAGCCTGCCCTGTCCACAGCCCAGCGGTTTGGAAGGCGCATCAGAGAGCCAAACTTGGGAGAAAGAACCAGATGATCTTCTCCTCAACTTTAGCCATTTAAGGGCTTTAAAACGGTTGCAAAGTCATACACAGAGCATGAAAAGTCTCTTTTAGAGCATGATCAAAGAAATTGAAACACCTCTGAGCAGACAATTGCTTGTGTATCTCTGAGGAAAGAAGCGTAATGCAATAATCACCGGACTCGGTGACCACGAAACACTGTTCTCCAGAACTTACAGTGCTCTTAAGGAAGAACAAAAGAAATTACTTAATCATTTAAAATAAAAGTAAATAAATAAATAAATACAATTAAGTAAAATTAAATTAGATTAAAAAGCTTCCACAGAGGACAGTCAACAGAAAATCACTCCCCGTGGGGTATGGGTAGATGCTGAAATCCAAGTATCAAAACTGCCATAACATGAGTAACATTATCAGCTCCAACAACAGTTACTAACATACACAGTTTTACCCGTATAACTGACCTAAAGCCCCCACATACGGAATGGAACGCTTTACAAATTACCAAGCACTCTTCATAAAGGATTAGCAGTTAAGGCAAACAAATCTAACTACGTCCTATGCTGCCATTAGGAAATATGGCAGCAAAGGGCAGCCAACGGCACCATTAGGTGCAAGGCCACACTGTGCCCCTGCCCCTCCCCCACCCAGCTCCTTCCACCTGTGCAGAGGGGAGACTTTGCTGGGGAGCTGGATGCCCCAGGACGTGCAGACCCTACTTTACTGTCCACCTTCTGTCCTCATCCTCCATAGGTAGACAAGTACCTCGTGCGTGACTGGCTTACTGAACTGTAACAAGGTGTCCCTGCAAGGCACACACCTAGGCTCCTCGTTTCAAAAGAATCTCTCTCGGTCCCCAGCCGGCTGCGCTGCTCCCTGACGAGGCCATCGGCATTCCCGAGCACGTTCCACGTGAGACAGGGCTAACCAGACGCGAGCTCAAGTCTGTGGGGAAGGCTGCCCATCTCCCGGGTTTTAGGAAGACGTGTTCAAAGCACACACATGCTAGAAGGACGGTCAGGGAAGCCTCTTTTCCTGGTGACAATCTACGAGGTTCCCCGAGGAAAGGAGGGATGTGGACCGGCCACGCTCCGGCGAGGTTACAAACGGCCCTTTTGGCACCTCTAAACACGACTCAGAACATTTTCATCGCCATTACTGTTCAGTTTTCAATCTACATATTTTAAAGAGGAGCCCACGGTGAGGCTTGCCAGACCCCTTTCGGCACTAAGTCAGCAGCAGCTAAGACTCAGGCTCACTGTTTCCCCGGCTGCTTCGGCAGCAAGCACGGCAGATCTTGTGAGGATTTTAAAACCACCTTTCATAGGATTTGAAGGTCGCCCGCTTTACTTTCCAACAAAGTACAAAGAAAGGAAAGTACTAGCTACTAGTGGAATTCAAGAGCAGGGTGATGGGAGCACAGACATGATGTGTGACCAGCATTCCTGAGGTAAGGACTTGTGTCGCACTTAAATTAACTTTCATAGTTAAGAAAGGAGTGCTGAGTATACATGGCGTTTCCCCTCAAGTTCTCCAAAGGCCTTCAGCCCAACCATCACTGAGATGGAGAGGTGGAAGGCACGGGACTGGTGTCGAGGGAACATTGGCCGCAAGGGGCAGGCAGATGACTGGTTCCCCCTGGTCTGTGGGAGGCCATCAGGGATGTGCCTGGTACCCCCTCCCCGCCAGAAGGAGAGCCCATCACTAGTCCCCAGGCTTGTTCAGCCGGTCTGCTGATGACAAGACCAGGAAAGTCACCCTCCCAAACTATTCAAAACTAGTGATGGGAGGAGCGAGAAACCACCTAGTGAGACTTCCCACTCAGACAGAATCCTGATTCCCAGGCAGACGCTGGGTTTTACAACCTGCAGTCTTGGTGTTGGGGGCTTCCCATCGTGGTCACAGGTTAGCACGTGGCCACCCTTCCCCCCAGCTTTTCTCTAGCAAGAATGGAGTGAGGGAGCAGATGGACCCGCAAGGAAATCAGGTCTTTGTCCACGAGCCGCTCCCTTGGCTTAAGGGACCCAGCGTCTTCAGGTCCCTCGGATACTGTCATGTTGATACCAAAGCAATCGGCAGCTCTATGTATTTGATCTCAACCCAAATGCATTACAGCAAGAAATAGGCTGGGACTAGTATATATGCACGTACACCAGTTCATTCGGCAAACACCCAGTGAGCCCGACTACACCGCCAGAGTCCTTCTACTTACGGACTCAGGTGCCAGATGAAGAAACAGATGTGGACACAGAGAGATGACGACTACCACTAGACACAGACAACACTGACTGCAGGGTTATCACACGCCAAGTAACAGGCTCTTTTCAGGCACCTCTCTTTATATACCTTACAACTCTCCTAGGAGATAAATATGACCATTGTCCCCATTTCTCAGATAGGAAAACTGAGGCACGAAGAGCCTTACCAGACCAAAGTCACACAATGCCAGGTGGAAGGCCATGATCCACGTGAGGGGAACAGATCTGTACTGCCTCTCAGGATTAAGGGTGTGAGTGTTCAAAGGCAGATGTACAGGAGAGGCCCAGGAAGCCTCCTAAGATGGGGCTACCAGTTCTAGCTCTAGGGTGATCCAGATGCTTCAAAGGACCGATGCCATTTCAGTCCTGCCATGTGCAAGGAGGTGAGCAGTGGTGGCGGTGGGGGAGGCAGGCCGAGTGCTGGGAACAGCATGTGCAAAGGCACCGTGTGTGAAAGTGCCTGGCCTCGTTGGAAGGGACCAGTGTGATCAGTTCCTAAAATTTTAAAAGTACTAAATGGTGGCAGATGAAGCAAAGATCCCATTTTTTAGGGCCCTTTAATAACCCTAAGGAGCCCAGACTTTATCATGAAATGGGGACCCAGAGGCTTATAAGGAGAAAAGTGTAACAAGTAGATCTGTGTATTAGAAAATCACGCCCAGTACCAATAAAAGGCATTGATGAGAAGGAAAAGAGTCCAGACGCAGGAGGACGAAAGGGCTATGGCCAAGTGGGAGAGAAAGGCCTGATCCGGGCAATGCGAAGACAGAATGTCAGTTTTTCAGGGCTCGGCAACCACACGCTACCTTCCGGTCTGTGACTGTTGTCTCAGTGTAATATACTAATAGTGCCCTTTTCTGCCCCCAAAGGTGTCCTGGTGAAAGACGGCCACCTTATTCCACACCCATTTGGACACTATGCGGGGCATGAGGGAAAAGCAGGATTTGAGGGTGAAAATAAGAATTTTAATCCAGATACCAAATAAAAACAAGGGCGCATGTCTTTTTACACACATTTACATACATAAAAACCATACTATGGAAATATGGTGATAGATATCCAAGCATTTATGACTGTCAATGCCCCCCATTTAACCTAAATGTTGGGAAGCAAAGCTTTTGCACTGAAAATTTCACTTTCAGAAGCTTTCAAATATTCTACGATATATATTATTCTTGATTAATCTCATAATCAGAAATTTTTTTTTAGTAAAAACGTATGCCTCGCTTCTAGTGCATCCAAAATATTTTTCATCAAAGCGATGCCATATCATGAGGAAAAAACAAAACTAAATAAAATGGGACGAGGAAGAGCTTGCGAAGAGGGTCGAAGTGAATTAAATAATAGAGGAACAGCAAAGTCCGGAGAATTCAGTCAGTTGTAAAGCGTGTGGGCGTGTATACGGTATTATGTAAGGCAGCAGAAGGGAGTCTGATCACACATCCCCACACAGGCGGTGGCATCCCCACGCTGCTTTTCGCACGTCGGTTCCTCTTTTTGTGCAGCTAAGAAAATGAGTCCCATCCTACAGCCTGTATGAACCCCACAAAACAAATGTCCTGCTAGGGATGTACGTGTGCCCACAGGGAAGCGTGCATTTTAAACCATACACTAACCAAAGGGTCCGATTCAAAAGCCACATTGTTAGTGGAATCAAACCAGCATTCTTTATGCCTTCCCTCCACCTGTGCCAGGCTCAACCGGTGAGGAACAAGTTCTCCCTTCTCCCTACCCACCCATGGAGCCACGGTCCTCTACCATGTCTGGATGAGGGACTGTATTCTGTGCCCGGAAGCCACGTTTTGCTATAACGCTGCAAGCCTCTCACTTAGTAGGGGTACAAGGCGATGCCGCTGTACTCTGATAAAGGATGATAAGGGCAATTGACTTAAAGTATCCCCTTTAATTAAATTAATGCAAAAAGATTAAAAGCTCGGGGTGTCATCTTCTTTGTTCGTTTCAGGAGGGACTCGAATAAACCCATTTTACTAACCATTCCGAATCAAATTATTCTCAATAATTTCTCAATTTAATACTTCACGAAAACCAAATTTCTGAGTTTAAAAGAAGACATTCATTCTTAGGGCAAATTCATGACACTCTTTTTAAAATAGCCACGGGCTCGATTTATGCACACAAGCAGCAGTTGCAAGGGCATTATTTCCTACAGTCCAAGGAGAAACGCACTGGGGCTCCGGCCGACGATGCCCTGCCAGCTGATACGGTCACAGCACCTGGCACTACTGTGTGGAGGCCTGCTCGGGAAAAGTCCAGAGGGAGGCTGCCCAGAACCAGTGGCTTCCCCTCGGCCCTCAGCTGCCCTTCTGCCCATCCCCATGCACACGTAATAAGGGCAGGCGTGTTCTCCGGAACACCCTCCTCCTCCCCTTGCAGGAGATGGTCCACGGACCAGCTCAGAGTGGGCACCTGACCAACGTGGACCAGAGAAGGGCCAGCCTGAGAGGTACTGTACAGAACACTCTGCTAGGCCCACGGCCTCCGTGCTGTTGCTGGGGACTGCCCACCACATGTGCCGAGGGAGGGAAGCCAGTCTGCAGGGTGCAGACAGAGGCAGAGCAGAGAGAGGCAGGTGGCTTTCCCTGTCCCCCCTCCCACACAGGATTTCCCAGCCAAAATCCCACCCTTAGGACAACTTCGTCTCATGCTTCAGGGAGCTCAAGAGGGGTACCAGCTCCTCTGAGCACAATGGGGGGAGACCGGGAGAAGAGGCCCAGACGCGAACAAGGAATGGGGAGATCCAGGGAGCCGCATCAAGTCAGGGGCTGCAACAAGAAAGCTTCCTGTTGGCGGAAGAAGGGAAGCAGGGGCTGAATGGATAAGCGACACCACTCTGCTGTTGCGTGAGCCTCGTTACCATCAGCGATGCCAAGCTGCGCTTCAGCAGGGCTATGCAGGAGAGCTCGCGGTTGCTTCCTGCCTGTCAGCAGTGAACAGTGTGTTCCAGGGCTTCAAAGAGTGGTTTTGTCCCTCCACCGATGCCACTCTGCACCAGAGGGAACCGCAGTCCCCTCGCCGAGCCTTTGTATACAACACCACCGAGATGCGCAGTGCACACATGGACGGCTGGTGACTTCCCCACGGTGCAGCTGCAGCCGAGTCATTTATATTCATTTCTATTAGTCAGAACGGTTGTGCCCAACTTTTGGTTTGGGTTTCCATACCTTCCTGTGAGTGCAGTCTGCACGATGCATGATGAACATATTATCAGTAGTCCGTTTCTAGTGATCCACGCAGAGAGGATGATACGGCAGCCACCATTTGCCCCTGCGTGCCAGGGCACACCGGGTCACTTCATCCCGCCCACACTCTGGAGAATGCCTGTGCCAGATGTGACCTGGCATCCAAGCCACTGCTACCCGACCATGCTCTCCTCTGTACCGCTGGGGCTACGTTTCCCAGGCCCTGACCGCTGGATTCTTGGTTACGTTCTGCCAAAGAGAGGCCCCGAGGCCCCGGTGCAACATTAAAAGGCAGGAGGAAGACTGAGGACCTGCCCCTCCCAGCGCCCCGCCCCGCCCCGCCCCAGCAAGCAGGGGATCTAAAACAGCAGGGGCAATGCCGGTCCAGCAAGTTGCTGAGGCTCAGGCTGTGCTTAGCTCCTAGGGCAGAACAGCACAGGCTTCCTGCTGGGGGTGGGGGAGTGACGGGCGGGGGTGGGGGCGGGGGTGGGGGCGGCGTCTTGCTCCTGGGTTCTGGGGGATTCCCATGTCCTTGTTTTGCTCCTGTGGACCTAGAAGCCGACAGAAACTTTCTCAGTTTCTGCTCTGTGGGTAACAAACATGCCTTCCCCCTTTGGCCCCTTCAGCCCTTCACACACTTTTATAACCATTCCCTGGACTAGACCTCGTGCATCTGACATACCTAAGACGTTTCTATTTTGTGACCAGAGGGGCTCCAAGGAGGACAGAAAGAAGCTCACAGCCAGAGTAAAGCAGAGGCCATCTGAAAAATTATGGCTGGCAGTGATGACTCTCAGTTGAGTCAAATCAGAAAGAAACCAGAGGGCTGTGTCACTCCTCACCTGTCACCTGGGGTCTGCTGGCTAAAGGTCCCTGCAGCCTGGGCAGAGCTGACATCAATCACCCTGCTGGCACAAGTGAGCTCCAACCAGCTGGACGGGCTGGAACGCAGCTAGCTAGCCTGCATCAGCGGCTCAAGTGACCACGCCTAGAAGAAAATCCACAAGTTCCTTTTTCTGATCATGCTCAAAATGTCATAAAGGTCCCCTGCTGGGCCAGGGAGCAGCCCTCTCTGGGTGGGGAGGCGAGGCACAGGAAGCAGCCCTGACAGCTGGGTGACCCTGCACCAGCCAGATGGCCCACCTGTCATATGCCTGGTGACAGAGGGCCCTGAAACATTTGTAATGCTTGCAGAAGTAAGGGACAAAGGCAGGGTAACCGACTTTGTTACAGAAATTCCAGGAGGCATGATGACTATAGCTGGAACAAAGTTGGGGGGCTCCCACTGCTGCCCAGGACACAAAAGGGAAGTGGGAGACGACTGGTGATAGGAGACAACAGAGCAGACCTCTGGGATTCCTGGGGGGAGGGGCAGTTCTGAGGGCCACACGTGGCCTTCCCACACCCACTTCTCCCCAGAGGTGGCCCACAGTAAGGGACATATGTGGCGCTCTGCCAAAATAGGCCAAACCAAAATATGATAGGGGCATTTTCTTCAAATCATTCCCTAGGTAGAAGTCATTCACTCCCAAAGCAACTGAAGGTCCCAACAATTATGCCTTTGGCTAAATGTGGGGGTTTTTATAACCACAAAACCAAAAGGGAACTTTGACAACCAGCTATTCCAACACTCGCATTTACAGATGAGGAAATTATGAGCATGATTAGTGTTCAAAAATTTTTTTTCACATTGAAAGAATCCAGTTGAACTGATGCAGCTCCTGAAACTAACACACGGGGAGGCGGGCGCTCTTGGTTAATTGCACCAGGCAGGGAGGTCAAGGAGGAAAGAAACCCTAATTTTCAAAAGGGTATAATCAGCTGGATTATTCTTCACTTAAAGGTAGCATGAGACAGTGCCTTTATCTATAGCAGAAAGTACTTAAGTTAAACCGTAAGTTCACAAATAATGTTTAAAATCCAAAAGAGACAAGGAAGAACCTTCAAAGGTTCAATAATGGCAATTGAGGAAAACAAGCAAGTTCGAACAAACCAATATGAAGCTAAATTTAAAAGTTACATTCTGGTTAAAACTAACGCCAAGAAATGATATACATCTGGAATTCACTTTACGATCCCCGAGTGGGGAGCACAGGGGAGGGAGACAGTGATGTGCTCTGAGCTGCTGAAGCTAAGTGACGTGCACACTGGGGACTCTCGGTGTTTCAGAATTTTCTGCTGTGAATTTAAGATCCACATAAAACAAGTAAATTCTCATCAAATATGCACCCTCGTGTCACACACAGTGCAAATTACTTCACATGGGCCTGGCATATCAATACCACTCCTTAATGCATGTCATTTATTATTATCTTTTACAAAATGAAGTTAAGCCAAAACCAGATCACAAGGTATTCAGATGATACGACATTACTTAATTGCTAAATAAACCAACCTGGTAATGATTTTTGAAAGCATTTTTTCAATTATACATCATGTACAACTTCTTAAGCCACATTTCATTGCACAAACACAGAACTCAAAAGAAAGGCTGCTTTATAGATGACATATTATGTATTAATCAGCGCCCCACAGATGACTCCCACAGCAGCTAAATAAATATGAGTTAAAACTGAGTCTGCTTGTGACACAGATTTTCGTGATGCCCAGGCATCTGAGACCCGCATCCACCTCGCCCATGACGGACCAAGGCTCTGCAGGCGGGTCTGTAATTGTGTGGCCACTCTGGCCATGGCTGACCAGACCGGACACCTGTCCTGACAGACAACTGAACACAACTCCAGGGACTGAACACATCAGGGCACAAAAAGCATCCCTATACCCTTCACAGGTCGGCCACCAAATTCTTACATCAACTCTTCAATACATCAATTTTGTACCTGCTCAAACAGAAAATCCTGAGCATAGGCCAGACCACCATCACACCAGGTAGAGCATGAACCTGCTCCAAAGGGGGCAGGGGTCCACAGACTGAGCGGAGGACTCAGATTTCAGGTACCTAAAACATCCCTCGCTCATGTCACATTGCTAGATGCACATTTCATTTGGTATCTCTGGTATTTTTCTTATGATCTAAATGGAGTCTCCATTTTTTTTAAGCAAAATAAATCAGTTACACAAATGATGACTGAACTACTCAAAGGAGTACAGAAGAGCAGAGCAAAAGGCCACACTATTGTCACTCTCCAAGAAGCCACTGGGTGCAAGCTCCTGGGAAGCAGGGACTTGGGCCCACCTACAACTCTGCCTGACACACAGCAGATACTCAAATACTTGTTGAATAGGTGACGGACACTCGAGATCTTTCAAGGAAAAGATACCCACACACTAAGAAGCTACAGCATTTAAGTTAGGCATTGTTGTGCCAAAGAGACGCCACTGCGGTCCGAATGTGTCCTGCCCCAAGATATTATGGTGAAATCCAACCCTCAAGGTGATGATGTTAGGAGGAGGGGCCTTGGGAGGAGCTTAGGTCATGAGGGTGGAGCCCCCATGAGTGGGATTAGTATCCTCATAAAGCGAGCCTGCAAAGCATCCTCGCCCTTTCCACCCTGTGAGGATCCGACAAGTCTGCAACCCAGAGGAGGGCCCTCACCAGAATGACTGTGCTGGCACCCTGACCTTGGACGTGCTGCCTCTGGGACTGTGAGCAGCAAATGTCTGCTGTTTACAAGCCACCCAGTCACCAGCCTAAGCAGACTCACAGACGCTACGGCTGTGGTACTGGGGCTACTGTAGGAAAGATTTAAAGTATGAAGTGGCCCAGATGACAGACACCCCAGGAGTCTTTCTACTGAACTTGAAGTTACCTGTTCAGCAGGTTCCACATACATTGTTGATGGTCACAAACAACACAGGAGAGAAGGGGGTGTTCCCGGGAAGAAGTGGCCTGAGCGAG
Source organism: Herpailurus yagouaroundi (assembly GCF_014898765.1). Lineage (NCBI taxonomy): Eukaryota > Metazoa > Chordata > Mammalia > Carnivora > Felidae > Herpailurus > Herpailurus yagouaroundi. The sequence continues at coordinate 25,250,838 of NW_024412441.1, read as the reverse complement.
ACAGGCTGCGACCCGCACAGTCACTTGATGGGGAGGACAGTCTGCCTAGAAGCCCACGGCTGGAAAGCCAAGGGACATGGGGGCTAACACTGCTGGAAGACACAAGAAACTGCTGTGAGTTTAAACGGAAGAGAAAGGACAATGACAATCCTTGGCTTTATCTGGGACAATGGTGGAGGGAATGAGGCAGGACCACAAGACCGGGTACAGGGAGAGTGCAGGGCGGGATGCAACACGACACTCAGCTGCACCCACGGTGTAAATGGAATGGGGAGAAGCAGCCGCTTCCAGAAGGAAGCTCTCAGGAAGCAAAACTCTAGCATGAGGTTGGAACGCCTCAACCCCCTGAAATCAGAGGTGACACAGCTTTGCTGTTTTCTCTCCGTGTCCTCTACGATGATGACCCAGTGGTGACGGCAGTGAAACTCAAGTGCTTGCTCGGTGTAACCATGTGTCAAAACGTGAGGCTGGCCCCAAGCTCGGGTCAGGGTGGCAGGACCGGAGATCGAGTCACTTCTGGAGAATCTGAGACTGGACCACAGAGGGGAGAGGCCGGAGGGCACTCAGGATGACACCCACATCCACTGGGAAGGAAGAGAGCAAAGTGTCCCTTCTCCTAGGCCATCCCCCCACTAAACTCAGGCAGATGCAGAGGATGTTTAGTGCTGTTTATTCCGATGGGCTGGAAGGTTCTCTCTGGGGACCAAGTGAGCAAGCTGAGTGTTTGAGCTGAGCCTTGAGAAAGTGAAAGTCAACACTCTAAATCCACGGTTCTCAAACTTGGGGCCAGAAAGGTCAAGAGTTCCCAAGAGGCTCAGAGAGGTGGTTGGAAGATCCCAGTAAGAAATTGCTTAAACCAGTATTCTCAGGTCTCCGCCACCCCTGAGATCTGCCTTGGGAAGGCCTAGACCCCCGAACCTGCCTGCCACAGGCAGCCTGGCAGGCAGGGGGCAGCTTCCAGGCTGCAGTTCCCAAAGCCTGCAAGCTGGAAAGCTCTGGTACACTTCTACGACACTTAATCTGGGGAGGGTGGCAGGGAGGGAATGGAAAATTAGGCCCTCCAACTGCCCTGGGAGGGAGGAATTCAGCCTGAGAAAGCTTCTGGGAACAGCTGTAGGGAAAAATACAGATCTGAGTGACGGGCAGGCCCAACAAAGGAAAGGAGGCTTTGACACCAGAGGATTTTTAATTCAGACAGAAGAAAATAAGTTAGAAACAGCAGCAAGTGGTGTCAAGCCAAGGTACCTGTCTTTGCTAAAAAGGGTTATGACGTCAAAGCAAGTCTCAATGGCTTCTGTTACTGACTGAATGTGTCTCCCCCAAATTTACCTGTTGAAACCCTCATCCCCAGGGTGATGGTATTTCAACAGAGGGGACTGCAGGTCATGAGGTCATCTATCCCATGCTGGGATAGATCCCCTGTAAGAAGAGGAACGGCCCAGAGCCCCTTGTCTCTCCACCTCTCTCAGACACAATGAGAAGGTGGACATCTCCAGCCAGGGAAGCAGGCCCTTCCCAGACCCTGAGTCAGTCGGCACCTTGACATTGGCCTTCCAGCCTCCAGAGCTGTGTCTGCTGCGAGAACCACACAGTCTATGGTATTTAGTTAGAGCCACTTGAGCTAAGACAGCCTCGACTTAAAAAACACTGGCTTTAAACAAAATTACCCTCTCCTCATAAGAACCTAGTTTTCACACGAGCCACAGGATGAGAAAGAATGGGAAACCGCTCTTGAAAGATTTGTCCAAAATATAACTTCGATGCATGTTTCCCACTATAAAAGAATGAAAAAATACGAGGGAGGGCAGAAATGATATTAACATTGGGACTGACAGCAATGAAAACTGAAATTACAGGGGCACCTGCGTGGTTTAGTTGGTTAAACATCTGACTCTTGATTTCCACTCAGGTCATGATCTCACAGTTCATGACTTCGAGCCTCACATCAGGCTCTGTGCTGACAGCAGAGAGCCTGCTTGGGATTCTCTCTCTCCCTCTCTCTCTGCCCCTCCCCCCCATAAATATTTTTTTTAAACCTTGAAATTATAAGCAATCTAAAAAAACAATTTAATGCAATACAGCTTACTTCCCCAAAATGACTTTCACAAATATCTGAAATACTTAAAAGGCTAAACATACTTTTTCAAAAATATTCTTCTTGACCTGTTAAAATAAAGATGTCTGAATGGACAATAATAAAATACCTCGGACTACTAACTATCAACATCCACATCCTAGGCAAGACAGCCTTCTATGACTTACCACATGAATGACTCTGAATCATGACCTCATCCTTTGTAGACAACAACCCATGTTTCTGGAGTCCATCTACAGCCCTTTGGAAATGACATCCTGGGGCCTTCTATTCCTAAAAAAATTATTTAAATGTGGTCACTTGTGATCACACACACATACACCTTTCAGTAAGTTCCAACTCTTCTTATTTGTAGAAACACATGGTATTTTATCACTGATACCTCTTTATCATATACACCTCTCAGAAAGATAAAAGCCAGATACAAACATCAACCTTTAAAAAGATCTTTAACATCAGATACAGCTACTGTGCCTGCTTCTAGCTTAAGTCACACTAATGAAAATTTTAATCATGTCCTTAAGGTTTAAAGACTTTGGAGTAAGCCATGTCCAAAATATTATAGTTAATTTTTTTTAACATTTATTTGTTTTTGAGAGACAGAGAGAGATAGAGCATGAGCAGGGAAGGGGCAGAGAGAGAGGGAGACACAGAATCCAGGCTCCGAGCTGTCAGCACAAGAGCCCGACGCGGGGCTCGAACTCACAAACCGTGAGATCATGACACGAGCCAAAGTTGGACACTTAACTGACTGAGCCATCCAGGGGCCCCCAAAATATTACATTTTTAAAAACTCTGGTTCTTGGACCACATGTGTGACTCAGTCAGTTAAGCATCCGACTCTTGATTTCTGTTCAGGCCAAGACCTCATGGTTGTGAGACTGAGCCCTGCGTTGGGCTCAGTGTTGGGCATGGAGCCTGCTTAGGGTTCTCTCTCTCCCTCTCTCTCTGCCCCTTCCCCACCCTCAAAAATAAATAAATAAACAAATAAGCATTTAAAAACCCTGATTTTTAGAAGTCCTTTAGCAGCCACGCCCCACTTACACAGCTCCCAGACACTCTCTGCCACCATCCCCTTATTCCTGCTAGAATACACCTTTTATTACTTGTTAGTGCTTTACATGGCGTAAACAAATCCAACGATACTGACATAATGTCATGTGTCAAACACTGTCCTCAGTGTCTTTACACATTTTAATCCTCAGAACAGTCCATTGTCCGGCAAAAGCAATTGAGGCACCAAGTCCCCAGCTCTCGTGACGAACCAAGATCTGCCCCTACCACTCTAGTTCCAGAACCCTGAATTTAAAATTCCAAGAGCAAGCAGAGTAGTAAACATTAAGAATACAGACACATCATGCAAGCAAGGGAGACCAAAGACTACATGAGGAATAAAAATCCTAGTTTTTCTCTGGTTTTCCTCCTGTATCAGTTGCCTGGACAGTCAGACTCCTCGGGGCGGGAGCTGGGATGTGCTGTGGTGGCTTCAGCCACACGTCCCATTTATTAGAAAATCTGCAGCCTGGATGCCTGTTTGCTAGAGCAGAGTTATTCTTCTGCAAATTTTATTAAATAGAGTCACCATTGGTGTGCTACATTTAATCAGTTTGTATCTGTATGCTTCCCTAGAAATGTTACTGTATCTTTCCTACATTTGCTTCCTGAGAACCAAGAACCGGGGGAGTTCGCAGCACAGTCATGATTAGTCAAGAGAGGGTAGAGAAGAATGTAAAATAAGAATGCATCAGCTGTTTTAGAGGAGAGGAGTGTTCTTAAATAGGGCACAGCCAGCTGGGGAGGAAGAAGGGAGGGAAGGCATTCTCGGGCTATCCTGGTGTGGTATAATAAAAAATATATTTGGTCTTGCTCTGTGGTTCCTGGCACAGAGCTCCCAAAACTCCTGGAATTTCCTGAGTGATAGGGACATCTTTTGTTATTCAGAACCAGCCCCCAAAGACCACGCCCACGCTTATGCTAATGAAATGACTCCGGGTTGGCTCCTGGCTATTTTCAGGATGGGGGCTGGCCATAGAAAGACCAATCATGGGATTAAGAGAGTGGGAACTTTCAGCCCCAGCCCCCAACAACCAAGGGTGTGGGGCTAGAGACTGAGTTATAAAAACTCTAGAACAAGAGAATATAGGAGCTCCTGGGTTGAGGAACACACTGATGTGCTAGGAGGGTGGCAGGCCTGGAGAAGCAACCAAGCCCTGTGCCTCCCCATGCCCATACCTTCCCCTATGCACCTCTTCCTTCTGGCTGTTCCTGTGTCCTTTGTAATAAACCATTGATAGGAAATTCTGGGAGTCATTAGAGCAAATTATCAAACCTAATGAGGGGGTCACAGGAACCCCTAATATACAGCCAGCTGGTCAGAAGTATGGGAAGGCCAGGACCTGAGACCGGCATCTGAAGGGGGAGGCAGTCTTGTAAGACCCAGCCCTTCACCTATAGGGTCTGCACAGAGTCCGAGGAGCAGTGTCAGAATTGAATTCAAGGATACCCGGCTGGTGTCAGAGAAGCAGAGAGCCGTGCTGTTCAGTGGCCTCTGGCCACTGTGGCTACTGAACGCTCAAGATGCAGCAAGTGCATCTGTTCCTGCTTTAAGGGTAAAATGCATACTGGATGCCACACTCATGCAAAAAAGGAAAAAAGAAAAAATACCCCGTTAATGATTTTTATATTGATTGTAAGTTGAAGTGATATTTGTGAACACATTACCAAAATTAATTTCATCTATTTCTTCCTGCTTTTTAAAAAAAAATTAGTGTTTATTTATTCTTGAGAGAGAGAGAGAGAATGAGTGGAAGAAGGCAGAGAGAGAGAGAGGGAGACACAGAATCCGAAGCAGGCTCCAGGCTCTGAGCTGTCGGCACAGAGCCCGACGCGGGGCTCGAACTCACCGACCACGAGATCATGACCTGAGCCACCCAGAAGCTCTTTAAACAAGTTACACATTTAGCTGACATTGGTGGCTTGCATGATAGTTCTACTGGATAGTACTGTCTTCTGAACACGTGGGGACTGAAAGCCACTTTTCATCTTAAATTTTCACATGCAAAGAAAGAAAGCACCTGAGGATGGGAGGGATGTGGGTGATCAATGGGAGAAGGAAGTAATATTCATCATGCGCATCATTTGAGCCGGGAACCACCCAGTACCTGGTACAATTTCACCCTCAACCCCCTTGATGATGAGAATTCCCCCTCCTACCAGAGAAAAAGGCACCAAGCCTCACTCACGCCAACGAAGTCACAGAGCAAGGACTCTGACTTCACCCCCATTCCTTCCTGCACAGCAGGGCTAGCAGACTTTTCTAGAAAAGGACCAGATAAATATTTTAGGCTTTGCAAGCCACACACAGTCTCTGTTGCAATGACACAACTCTGCCCGTGTATCAGGAACACAACCACAGACCATATGTAAATAAAAGGGGTCTGGCTGTGTTCTAATAAAACCATATTCACAAACACAGACAGGGAGCCGGATTTGGCCCGCAGGCCGTTGTTTGCCAACCCCTGCTCTATGCTGTTGAAAACAACAGGTCCAAAATAGAGTCACTTGCACTAAGACCAGAGTCACCAAACTGAGACTCAACTGATAACTGTACTCTCCCAGAAATGGAATATTAAACCAGTGACGAACTAATAAGCACTACTTACTTAGGTCACCTGGCTGACAGCCCTCTGCCATCTCCTAAAGGAAAGTGACTTTGTCGTGACCAACCTGCTTTTTTTGTCTAGTATTACCTCCTTGTTCCCATTCCCTCCCACCTACAAAAGCCTTTCATTTTGTACAGCTTCTCAGAACCCCTTTCTATCTGCTGGATGGGAGGCTGCCCAGTTCACCAACTGTTGAATAAAGTAAGGACGATCTCTGCACTTCATTCAGTTGAGTTTGGGGTTTTTTTTGATGCTGATTTTATTTATTGGGGGGGGGACAGAGAGAGAGAGAGAGACAGAGAGAGAGACTCCCATGCAGGTTCCACGCTGTCAGTGCAGAGCCCGACACAGGGCTCGATCCCATGAACTGGGAGATCATGACCTGAGCCCCAGTCAAGACTCGGACACAACCAAATGAGCTACCAGGTGCCCCAAGTTTGAGTTTTTAACAGTTTAGTGGCAGTGGTAAAACGCAGAGAGACCTCCGGCCCCTTCAGGAATGGGAAACATATGTGGACCCTTGGACTTGTCTAACTTTGTTGCCATTCCAAGGCCCGTGGATAAGATCCTCTCAGATCTGAGCTCTGCTTGTGTTGAGCTCCCGGTCTACTTGGCTTTCCAAGCTAGGATTCTTGGGTCAGTCTCAATGGACTGAAGTCTCTAACACAGCACCAGGCCGGTCCTCGTCCAAGGCTTGAGCTGGCAGAGGGTTCCTCCTGAAACCCGAATCCCCAGCGCCTGGTTAGTCCCTTGTCCCATATGTTGCCGTCTACTGGTTTGGTCCATAGTTCCACATTGGGAGCTGCTGGTGCTGCTCACCTAAGGCCTTCTCTTGGCCGGTCCACAGTCCATAGTGCCATCTCTTTGGTTACTGCTGGCATCCACAGCTCCACGTCCTCAGTCACTGGTGGTTTCTGTTCACGTGCACGTAACGTAAAGGAAAAATACATCCATTGTTACTGGGAATCTCAGGAGCCAAAGCTGCAAAACCGACGGGCACGGCAGGCCAAGCACTGAAAAGCTGCTGGGTGCTCGCCACCTAACTCGAAGACTCTCGAGCTAGGATAAGCTGGTCACAACACGGGCCAGACACCAGGCCACCTGCCAACCTCAAGAAAATCCCCCTGTAACGAGGGACAAGGTGAGGCACCATACAATCCCCAGCTCGGTGGCACATCCCTCTTAGGTATTAATTTGCCTCTGAAGAACCCACAGCTTGGCTGAAGACAAAGAGATCCTCTAGATTCAAAGAGTTGAGCATGCCAACTTCTGGTACACCTGCCTCTTTTATCCCTGAGAATTATGGCCCTGGAAGCTGTAGTTACCTACAAAAATGACAGACTCTCACTAAGACAAGGCAGAATTACAATGGCCATCATGGAGAACACTCCAACTAGACATCATTCGTTTAAGAAATGCACTTGTAAGGGGCACCTGGGTGGCTCAGTCAGTTGGGCATCGGACTTTGGCTCAGGTCATGATCTCACAGTTTGGGAGTTCAAGCCCCACATCGGGCTTTGTGCTGACAGCTCAGAGCCTGGAGCCCGCTTCAGGGTCTGTGTCTCCTCCTCTCTCTGTCTCTCCCTCCCTTGCTCATGCTCTGTCTCTGTCTCTCAATAAATAAATGTTAAAAAAAAAAATTAAAAGAAAAAAAAAGAAATGCACTTGAAAGCAACAGTTCCCAGGTCAAACAGAATGGGATACCTATTTTATTTTTTTTATTTTTTTTATTTTTTTTTTTCCAACGTTTATTATTTTTGGGACAGAGAGAGACAGAGCATGAACGGGGGAGGGGCAGAGAGAGAGGGAGACACAGAATCGGAAACAGGCTCCAGGCTCTGAGCCATCAGCCCAGAGCCCGACGCGGGGCTCGAACTCACGGACCGCGAGATCGTGACCTGGCTGAAGTCGGACGCTTAACCGACTGCGCCACCCAGGCGCCCCTGGGATACCTATTTTAATTGGCATGCAGGAGCCTCCAAAAGGCTTCAAGATTCCAAAATCGCTTCATTGAAAGATTCTGTGCAAAAAGCTACTAAGAAATTGAGGACACAAGAAGTACCTAAAACAAAAAACTACGATGTGACTCCTACTGCTCCCCTCTAGTCTCCTTTACGTGAGCACTCAGAGTCTGCTAATCGTCTATCTGAACTGCCTTGCCACTCTGGAGAGACCACACAACCATAAACAGAAGCCTGCCAAACTAGTGGTCTTCCAGACGCCCCCATATCTACCTTTGCACACTTCACATGGGCCCCTCCCAGGGCTGGCGGGACTCTGGGGGACTTCCTGGTGAACTACTAGTTATTCCCTTAAACAGCCAAAGGGAAACTAAAATTGAAATCAGTGGAAATCCTGGCCAGATTCTGGTAAATACTAGAGCTATACTCCCTACTTAAAACTCTACTTCCAGAGCCTCTAGATGGGATTGTGGGAAAACTGGCAGAAGTCAGCAAAGGGTGACATGTGTGTCTTCTGGGAAGTCTTGTTTTTCATGTCCTGAGAACTGCCTAAGTCTTTCTTCCTTTTGGCTATCTCTGGGGTTGGCAGAGCGAATAGTATCCTTTTTACCCTCCCCGGGAATTCCTCTTACATCCAAGGGGGGTGGGAAGGGACTATTCAGTACTGCCAGGAATATTTACTGCTTTTCCCAGCTGAAACCTGACAAGCTATTTGAAAGGATTTTTTAAGTAGCTCTGTGGTCAGAAGTTGGCCAAACTGGAAACTGATACTCAGAACCTGATAGGGACTGTTTTTAGGACCTCTCCCCTTAGCTAAATGTACCCAGAGGCAAAGAAAAACATTCCAAGGACAAAGTTCTAAATCTAGAACACAGGAATCTTTTGATTTCCATCTTAGTTGGAGATCTTCAACCAGATATAAAGACACAAATTAAAGATAATATAGTCGGGTGGGAGAGTCAGCCCTTTTGAAATCATTGTAGATCGAAACGCAATTCTTTAGGAATTAAGAACAACGGTCCTTGTCTTACAAACTGAGTCTTTATGAGAACAGAAATGCAGCTCTGGAAGCAATTCAAAGCCTACCTATCCTTTCTACCCTCCCCAAACCTCACCACTCTCCTCAAAAGGCTTGCAGGTATCATAAAAGATTTAGGAAACAAAAATCCCAAAGGGAGGAACTCAATCTTTCCCTGTGCCTTTGAGATGTAAATGTTCTATCTGGTCTCTAGGAACTGAGGTCATGCTTATCAGTAGGGGGAAAAAAATGGGGCGGGACATTTGGAACCCAGGCAAATGAAAAATCTTAAAAGTTTTCACAGGGGCACCCGGGTGGTTCAGTCAGTTAGATGCTTGACTTCAGCTCAGGTCATGATCTCATGGTTTGTGAGTTCAGGCCTGCGTTGGGCTCTGTGCTGACAGCTCAGAGCCTGGAGCCTGCTTCAAGATTCTGTGTCTCCCTCTCTCTCTGCCCCTCCCCCACTCATGCTCTGTCTCTCTGTCTCAAAAATAAACATGAAAAAAAAAAAGTCTTCTCCACAAATATTAGTAAAAAGTTTAAGCCATCAGAACAGGTAACCTTAAGTTATCCCATCTTCTAAATCCACAATTTGGATCCAAGTGTTCTACTGTAAACTAATGAGCTCTGCATTGGTGTACCAGTTAAAATTTTTTCATGGTTAAAATTTTAAAATAGCTGTAAGATGTGTTTGTGTCTGTATTTATGTTTATATATGTCTAATATGTATACTGCAGATGTGTGATATTTCTCTGTCTCTGGCTGGTACTGCCAAAATTATTTTTTTAAGGTCTATTTAATTAGTTTAAAGCAAAATAAGCATTTACCAAATTGAGTACTTCTAGACTTTCAGAAACATAAAATCTAACCCAAATGTTTTTCAAGTTCGCCTGATCTAGGATAGTCTTTGGTTTAAAAAAGAGAGAGAGAAAGAGAGAAACAGAGAGAGAGAGAGAGACAGAGAGAGAGAAGCAAGTTTAGGTTTGTTGGTTTCATTAAAACAGGCATGCATTTAGAGTGATTTTATTCTGCTTGGGTTTTCTAGTCAAATAGATTAATGTTCTGTTACGTTTGTCAGCAACAAAAGTAACCTAGCATAATGCCTAATTTTCTTTAGTGTCTGCAAAATTTTCATGAGTAATCTAAATATGTTAAAAGCAAGTGATTTAGATAGATGTAAGTAGGATAAAAGTTTCCAGGTGAACTTTTCAGCGATGATTATGAGTATACTTACAGAGTTTCCCCAAATATTTTTGATAACTTGAAACTTTATAGTTTTCCTACATTAAGTTAAATGGTACATAGTGAACATTTAGATCACTGAATATCTAGATCATTTTCAAATAAGATAAAATAATGAAACATTAATGAAACATTAATTATTGAACACAGGTTTATCTACTTTTACTTTGGGTTTCTTATTGTAAAGAAACGTAAGGTATGTGGGTCTATTAGTAATGTTTCATACAACATTGAGAAATTTACTGTGAGGCAGAATATTCTATAAATTATGAAGTGTATTTGTGAGTTTACCGATCCACAGAATGCTGGTGTAAGAGTCCACAATTACATACTTCTTAGTTCTCACTAGGAAATAAGGACCCTGAGCTTTAAGAATTTTAATCAATGTATGTACTTGAAACTTCTTAGAAATAATAAGGGTGAAGGGAAACAAGGGTGTATTAAGAGTAGGCACGGAAAGTAAAATGACTGGGTCTTCCAGAATGAGAAAAAACATATAGGACAAGATCTCAATGGGTATGAAAAAAATTGCAGGCTTTTGGAAAAGGAATCCTGGGAAGAGAATTTTGCCAGTGGTCAAGTGGGCTACTACTGGAATGGATTTATTTAACGTTTTCTAAAGAGCTTTAACAGCAAAAGTACACTGGTACAAAACTAGAATTTGATTTTCTCTCTGCTAAAAGGACAGCTTTCTCTTGGACTTTGGGTATGCTTTAGATTAGAGATAGTGAAGGTTTATCTTTTATGTAATCTGCCTGGCCAGCAAAGCTTTTTTGTTGTAACCAAAATAATTTCCGGGCGCTTCCCATGGTCTTCAGTCTTGGATTACTTAAGAAAATCCAATCTTCTCAATAGTAAAAGAGCTAAATTTTGTTCACAACTATGTAACCTTCTGAATTTGCCTTTATCATCATCCTCTATTGTCCTTTTGGTTAAACAGATAATTATTATCTCATGATGCTCTGTGATCCTATTTAGCCAAATGTGTTCACATTGCTTGATGTTTTGACAACTTCCTAAAATCAAATTCTAAATGGGGGCTTCTCCCACCTTAAAGTAACTCTGAGATTTCCCAGAGGGTCCCTGAAAAAAATTGCAAAGATTTGTCTCTCCCCTGGTAAAATATTAAACTAATTCGGTTTATTTGCTGTTAAGGTACATAGGAAGCATTATCAAATACAAGGGATGCCTAAACCTCCTTAGTTTATATTTACATGGACGCAGGTTATTAACATAAATGTTCTACAAATTGTAAGAAATTCCTAGAAATGTGATGTGTCCCAATATAATGTCACCAGTCATAATTCCAGTTATCTTAAAATGTTACATATCGCACAAATAACCAAATTTCCTTGTCATTTCCATTATATTGAACCTAACAATGAGCATCTTTAAGTCTTTGGGCATCTGCAGACAGCCACTGTCTCACTCTGATGCTTTTGCAGAAGTGAGACTCATGAAAAGGACCCTACCAGGAACTCCTGATCACTGACGCCACCGCCAAATTACAAGGCGTGGAAACTCAGGTGCATATTTCACAGCTGAAGAAGGCCCCACCTGACATCAGGTCCTGCGCAAATGTTGGAGACCTCGAAATCAAACTGAGAAGAGAAGCGGCCAAGACCTCAGATGCAAGAGTGTTTCTTTCCATTCCTCCTTCCCTCTCTGACTATCCTTTTCTTAATTCTTACAGTACGAAGGTCTTTGTGATTCATTTGCACATATTTTGCTCTGCTCTGGCCTGAAAGATAATGCCATGGTTCATACACTCAAGCCATTGCAAACAGGGATAATCCAACCTCGACACGACTGACTGCTGGATTTGCCATAATGCTGACAATCCTGTAGTTCTGCCCATCACACACGTCTCCCTGATTGCCAAATGCTTCAGTTTCTCTGGAACTGAGTCAGCCCCCTCTCTATTAAGTCAGGCTCCTTAACCCCTGGGGGTCTATTTCCCTGCCTCAGTTTGAGAACCCCAAACCCAGGGAACTTTGTGTCCAGGCTCTGTACAAAGAAAGGGACACAAAGCAAGGGTGACTGGAACAAAAGTGCCTGTACGGTCTAGAGTCGCTTAAATTTTACAGGCCTCCATGGCTGTCGCCTCCCCAGCCTTGAGCCACAGACTCAAGCAGGCATCGCCAGAGGGCATTCATGACTCCAAAACAGCTTCCTTTGGTAGCTGCTCCCCCCGGCTAAGAGTAAGTACAAATGAAGCTGCTTCCAGACCTTCACCTTAACTCTCGAAGGTGTTGCAGAAGCCGCTGTTAAAGCCAATAGCTGCCAACCAAAATTCCTGGGCTCTCTGGCCAAAGTTGCTCTTGATAATACGAGAGCCCTCGACTCTCGTGTTTTTGGCAGAGCAAGGAAGTGTCTGCACCGTGGTTAACGCCACTTGCCGCACTGAATGGACACTTCTGGGGAAGCTGAGCTCAGCTACGGAAGATCACAGAACCGAGCGAGCTGGCCTAAGAAAGAAAGGGACTCCTTCAATGGGACTTGACTTGTTTGGTTCGGGTCTTGGGAGCCCATGTCTCTGAAGTACTCCAGACAATAGGAATGATTCTGCTTATAACAATCATAAGAATCTTCCTGGTGCGCTGTGTTCTCCCACAAGCTTTAAGCGCATGTTCATGTTCGCAGCTGCTAACCGCCAAGCAAGTGAGGTCACTGGGAATGGAGCATCGGAAAAGTAATGAAGAGAGTGGCTGACGTAAAGAATGTGAACCTGAAGTCATGACCTGTGACTGAATACCAGAGTCAGCAAAAAAAAAAAAAAAAAAAAAAGTCATCACCTATGAATACTGACAGAAATCGGCAACACTTGAGAACTTCTAAGAGGTGGCTAGGAGTAACGCTAATGCTTTAAATTTGGATCACATCTCTCAGGTTTAGTCTGATCAAAAGAGGGGAATTGTTTTTTCTGTTTTTGTTTTTAATTTTAGTTAACATACTGTGCAATACTGGTTTTAGGAAGAGAATTCAGTGATTCATCGCTTGCATACAACACCCAGTTCTCATCACAAGTGCCCTTAGTCCCTGTCACCCATCTAAGCCCACCTCCCTCCACCAACCCTCAGTTTGTTCTCTTACTGTTTTCTTTTAACATTTATTTATTTTTGAGAAACAGAGACAGAGCATGAGCAGGGGAGGGGCAGAGAGAGAGGGAGATACAGAATCCAAAGCAGGATCCAGGCTCTAAGCTGTCAACAAAGAGCCTAATGCAGGGCTCGAACCCACAAACCGTGAGATCATGACCTGAGCCAAACTTGGGCACTTAACCAACTGAGCCACCCAAGCGCCCCTGTTCTCTATTATTAAGAGTCTCTTATGGCTTGTTTCCCTCTTTTCTTCTTTCTCCCGTTCCCATATGTTCATCTGTGTTCATTCTTAAATGTGACATATGAATGAGATCATAGGATATTTGTCTTTCTCTGACTTATTTCACTTAGCATAATGCACTCTAGCTCCATCCATGTCCTTGCAAATGGCAAGGTTTATTTTTAATGGCTGAGTAATATTCCATGGTGTACATATTCCATACCTTCTTTATCCATTCATCAGTCAATGGACATATGGGCTCTCTCCATAGTTTGGCTATTGTTGATGCTGCTGCTATAAAAATCAGGGTTCACGTACACCTTTGAATCTGTATTTTTGTATCCTTTGGGTAAATACCTAGTGGTACAATTGTCGGATCATATATGGTAGTTCTATTTTTAACTTTTTGAGGAACCTCCAGACTGTTCTCCGGAATGGCTGCACCAGTTTGCATTCCCACCAGTGTAAGAGGGTTCCCCTTTCTCCACATCCTCGCCAACACCTGTTGCCTCTTGTGTTGTTAATTTTAGCCATTCTGACAGGTGTGAGGTGGTATCATCGTGGTTTTCATTTGTATTTCCCTGATGATGACAGACGTTGAGCATCTTTTCATGTGTCTATTAGCCATCTGGATGTCTTCTTTGGGAAAGTGTCTATTCATGACTTCTGCCCATTTCTTCACTGGATTATCTGTTTTTTGGGTGTTGAGTTTGATAAGTTCTTTACAGAATTTTGGATACTCACCAAGAGGGGAAATGTTAAAAATTAAACATTTAAAAATTAAAAAAACAAGTTTCTGCTCTCCCAAAAATGGAATCTTAAGCCAATCAATGAGGAATCACCTCATCAGCACTAATTAGGTAGTTTTCCTGATAGACCCCTGCCATCCCCTAAAGGAAGGTGACTTTGTCTGGCCAATCTGCTTTTTTGTCTAGTATAATTTCTTTGTTCTTCTTCCCTTCTCCCTATAAAAGTCGTCCATTTTGTACAGCTCCTCAGAGGTCCTTTCTATCTGTGGGACAGGATGCTGCCTGGTTCACAAATCGTTGAATAAAGCAAATTAAGATCCTTAAAAAACTTACTCAGTTGAATTTTGTTTTTTAACACCACCATGAAGAGAAACAGCTACTCCTAAATGACTCAATCAACAGTGCATGCCCCAAATATAACCAAATTATAAAAATCTGTTTCACAAAATACTAATTAGGTTATGGTCATAACAGGTTGACCCGGGAACGTCAAATTCTGTAAGCTACCTTACTGTTAGGCATCTAAGCTTTTATTAGACACCACAAGTAGGCCATCTAAGCACTGGCACTAGATGTATTAAGTTAACAGCAAATTACATTTGGTACAACGTATATGATGTGTGTGGCAAAAATAAAATTAAAAGTGTCTCTCAAGGGAATATATACTGGAGGATAGGAGATGAAACACAAAAAGGGGTCCAGGCTTCCAGGCCAAAGTCAACCCTGTTTCTGCAGAGGGAAGGGGTAAACACCCCCATCCTAGCATTGACGTGTGTGTGCACCTGATTGGACTAAGTTCACACATACAGGTGTCGTGCACTTGGGCAAATACTCCCATGTCAGGGTTCTCTTTGAGATCAACCTCACCCCTTCTCGGATTCGCAGTTTTAACCAGCACTCTACAGGCAGCAGCAAAATGGAAGGTGGTGGCTCAGGTCAATTATTAAACTAATATATAAACTTAAAAATACAACTTATTTTTACACCAAGTTTGTCCCACTTTCTGGTCACTCCTCGTACCGCACACAACACTGATACTTCCCAGCCGGGAGAGAGAGTCCACATTCCCTGCGACTCACGCTACTATCCCCGCTCTTACCTTGTTCACCTTTCCCCTCTTAATCCCCGCCGTCCCCCCACCCCTGCCGCCCGCTTCATTCTTTCATTGTCTTTAAAAATCTTTTTAAAGGGCTCATCATAAAGTGATTTCTATCATCTCTTGAGCCAATGAGGAGAAACATCATAAAACCCTAATAAAGATGTAGGGCTGCAGTTTCAGGGAGTCCCTCTTGGCAGCAATAAAGTCTCACTGAGCAGGGCTAAGAA
>NW_024412441.1:25216450-25235454 GCF_014898765.1 Herpailurus yagouaroundi | reverse complement strand
ATTCTGAACTGTACCTTTGGGTGGTTATCCCAAACACACACACACACACACACCATTCTGAACTGTACCTTTGGGTGGTTATCTGCCTATTCCAGGTGTGGCAAGTTTACTAAAAATATTCACAACTCTTCCTGAAAATGTCTTCGGAGGTAACAGAGTCCCTTTCCTTCTGTCCCATGTGGCCAGGGACCAAAGCAAGATAATCCACTTCTGTCACCCACTGTAGGCCCCAAATAAGGCTCCAAAGAACAATCTACTATTCACAAAAACTAAATGCGCCCTCAAAGGGAAAAGACATGCTACCGCTGAGGATGTTTCGTATGCTATCAGAGAATACCATCACAGAACAGCCCACCAGCTAGAAAGTAAAGTCCAAGAGTCGGCAGCAGGGCCCTGCCTAGGGAATGACCGTGCAGGAGTTCTAAAATCAGTGAGTACCGGCAGAGTCCTTGACCTTCAAGGACCGCTTTAAACGAGGTATGAACAAATTGCAGTCAATTCGTTTTTAAACAGCAGTGATGCTGTTTTACGAATATTCTGAGATAAGGTGGTCCAGACTATGTTAACTCAAAATGTCTTTATGGAGGGGCCACTGACCTTCTTTCAAAAGCAGCATAGTTTGGGTGACATTGATACTTCCACACTACTGAAAATTCGTACATCCCTTTAGAAGGGCATTGTAGCAACATACGTCAAGAACCATAAGGATGTCCACCACATTTAACTCTGCAATCTCTCTCTGAGGAACGGAGGCTCTGGAAACAATTCAGTAGAAGAAAAGCAATATGCTCAGAGATGCACACAGGGACCTTGTCTACTGGAGCAAACATTTAAATGACCAACTCAGTAGGCTGCTTCTCCAACTGATGGCACTTACAACTCTTTGGGACATCACTCAACAAGAAAACGGTACAAAGATTACGAACAAAGGGGGAAAATGGTCATATTGAGAAGAGCATAAAATTGTACAAATGGTTACAAATACTTATAGAGACAAATTACAAATGTGAAGTTTCTCTTTTGGGATAAGATTGCAGGAGGCATCTTCCTCTTCAAATCCTATCTTTATGAGTTAGCCTTATCTTTATCACTAAAAGAAACTCTACCAGGGGGAAAAAAAGGGGAGGGGAGGGGAGGGGAGGGGAGGAGAGGAAAGGAAAGATCAGCAGTGCCATAAAAGAGAGGTCTCAGAAAACTAGGTCTCAAATATGGTATGTGAGCGTTCAGTTTACATCTTTTCAGACCTGGTGGAGTTGCAAACCCCACCTGGGAAGCCCAGAGCAAATGACTAGGCTCATTTTGCTTCCTGCGAGCCTTTCCCAATCGGAAGGAACTGGCCATTGAGTGAGTCTGGAGGTAGTTCCGTGACTGCACTTTCAAGCAGGGCAGGACGCAGGTGCCTGCAGGGATGTAGAAGGAGGCGTGCCCGCTCAACTCCCAATCAAGTCCAGGCACCCAGACCATCAGGAACAAGGGACACCTGCCCGCCCGCATCCTGAAGTTGCAAAGCTGGTGACTCCAGGGTCACCGCCCACGTGTGCCAACAGAACACGCCCACATGAAAACAGAGAGGCGGTCAGGGCTAACCCTTGGATAAATCACTTAGCTTCTCCAATCGCTCCCTTCATCTGCTACACAGGGATAAGGGCAGCCTGTGAAGGGGCAGTGAAGATCAAACAGAACAACACGTATGAAATGTAAAGTGCTCAATAAATAGTAGCGACTGTCACAATAATACTTTACAAATGTTCCTCCACACCATCCATCATTTTCTGCGAATTTCCAGCAGCTAGTATTTATAATCCTATGTACAGAGGAGCATAGTACAAGCATTGCACCGGTTCTTCTTCCAAACTATTTTTTTTTAATGTTTTATTTACTTTTGAGAGACATAGTGTGAGTGGGGAAGGGGCAGAGAGGGGGGGACAGAGGATCTGAAGCGGACTCTGAGGTGACAGCAATGAGCCCGATGTGGGGCTGGAACTCACAAACAGTGAGATCATGACCTGAGCCAAAGTCGGGAGCTAAATCAGCTGAGCCACCCAGGGGTGCCCCCGAACTATTTTTTATAGCATATTTCTGTGAAACATGGGGTCAAAACTCCAGAAACCATTTCTCCACAACACTGCTGAGAACCAAAAAACTGAACTCCTCTATGCAAGAGATTTCTAAGTCATCAACATTTTCCTGATGCTGGTAGTTATTATAAACCCCTAGGTACCAAATCCATGACCCAACCCCACCAGTCTATTAAATGATCAAAAATCCCAGAAAACTGTCTATATTCAGCTTTCTGTTAGCCAGTAAACTGAATGTATATTTTCCTACTTTGACAATTTAAATGATCAAATTTACAGAAACAATGATTAGGCTATGTAATTTAAATAAAATTTTTGGATTTTTTTCTTTTTCTTTTTTTCTTTCTTTTTTTTTTTTTTTTTTTTTTTTTTTTTCTTTTTTGGAGAACAGATCCTATTTTACCCACTTGGGAGATATGTTGTCATCATTGCGTGACCGGAAAAGAGTTCTGCCAGGCAACAAAATTAAATCACCCTCCTGCAAGGCTTGTATAGATCATCTCTGGCCTGAGGGCTAGGGCCCAACAGCTGCATGATCAGACAGGACGGTACCGGGTCCCCAAAAGGTGTCGCCCTCCTGTGCACACACCCCCACCCGCAAGTCAGGCTGGTGAGGCCTCAGACTCCTCCTCAGGATGCTTCAAATGGTTTTTGTTTTATGCAATTGCACTGAAGCAGAGTTATTAAAATATTATTTAAAAAACACATGAGATACTGTAATATATGTGCTTCTTTATTAACTCACTAAACAAAAGGGTGCCGCAGCAGATCTAATAATGACCGTAATTTCAAAGGAATGATAAGAAGCTCAAATTTCAACCACTATCGGCAACCACTGTGATGTGGTTATGAACATACTAGTCATTTCTGTGATGACTGTGAAATCTCAAGGGGGATGTTATCCGTGTTTGCAATAGAAAGAAATACTAAATTTCAGTTAGAAACTAGTGAAAAATAAAAATGTACGTTCTTTCCACTACATGTTCTTGGACCCCCTGAAGTCCACCCACTCACAGCCCTGGGTTCAGGGTTCCCACGTTGGAGAATCACTTGGAACCCCACATTATGTCATGAACCTGAGCCATCAGATTCAACAAATCCCTAGACTCCAGACTTGGGGCAGGAGGGACCTTTCAGAGCAGAATATTCTCTTGCTGCTGTGAAGAACAAGAAGGCCCACTGACGTGGGGTGGCAGCTCCAGGCCTGGACCCAGCTCTCCAGTCTGATGTTCTGCCTACTACGTGAGACTCATTTCTTTGGGCAAGGCCTCCGCCACCTTGAGAGCTGGGAAAAAGCTTCAGACATCACTTTGTCCAACTCCACTCTTATGTATGGAAACCGTGCTCTCAAAAATCTTTTTGTGTGTGATAAAGAAAACCCAAGACCAGCCAATTCCAAAAATACTGCCCTGAAACAAAGTGGGAATCCTCGCTTTCATATCAAGTGGATTCTTCTACACATGGCCACCAAACCTCACAAAAATGTAGTCAAAACAAAAATTCAGAGAAAGACAAGGTTTGTTTAAAAAATTAGAAATCCGCAGGTCAAAACAGAATCATAAATTATACTTTACCGCGGAGGCATGGATTTAAAAGGAAATCATGTTCAAAGAAGCCATTGCAGATGCTTGTATCCAGTCAATTTTAATAAACAAACACACTGATAAAATCGTGTTCATGTGAATGAATACAAGGGAGTCTCTCTAGTCCATGGAGCTGTGGGAAGACTGGAACAGTAAGTAGTCTCCCCACAGGGGCCTTCCACCCCCCACCCTCAAATTCTACCATTATTTTGGGAGAGAGAAGGTATAAACAGGAAAGTGAAATGGGCTCCTGGCCTTATTTCTAACCCTTTCTGTACCCAAGAGAAAGGTCAACCACTCTTCTCGCTCTGGAGAAAGATTCTCTAGAACCTTCAGCTGCTGGAGGGAAAGGGGTCTTCCCAAGTCGCCCTGCCCCACCCCCAAGCCAGCTTCTGAGCCAACCCCCACCCGGCCCAGACCTCTGCTCATGCGCACACTGGAATGATGTCATAGCACCAGGGCAGGAGGTAAGGGTCACCAGTCCGTGCTTGGGGTAGAGGACTCTGGCCCTATACTAACAGAGTGGGCCAGTGAGACCACTGCAGGAGCTCCCTCTCCACTGAGCGCCTCCTCCATCAGGAGAAGCCACCTACGGTCACTGCCTTCCCCCTGCAGTCGGAGATGGCCTAGGAAGTCAGACGGCCACTGCAAAGCACGAGTCACCGGGCATACGAGGAAGCCATGAGCATCTGCTCGTGGCTCCTACTTGTCAAAGCGTGGACAGCATCCACAGGCTACCCCCCACCATCGCACGGTCCTTCACTTGCTCTCACCTGTGCACTCATGTGACAAAACCATTTTCGGACAGGCCTGGGCATTTGAGGACCTCCCTACTGCAGCCTAGACAGACCCTTCCCACTGGGTCCCCGGCTGTTAACTCCACTACTTCCCAGCTGCTGGAGCTCTGAGAGCATCATTCTAAGGCAAGAATGGCTTTGGGCTTATACAGTGAGCCACTCAGGACGTCCAGAAGGCGTTAAAACTGTGGGCGTGGCCAGGCCAGAGGCCCTCTGCAGGGGAGCCTGGGAGAGAGGGTGCCAAAGGTAATACACAGCAGCTGGTTCTCCACCTTGAAAACCTGTCAGAACCACCTTGTTCAACAGGAAGACTTTCACACCAACGCTCCCCAGGAGACTCAGGCAGTAGGGCCAAAGCAGGCCCAGGAATCTGCGTTCCCAATACATACCCTAGGACCACATTCTAAAAACAGAGCGGGCCCCTAGTTCCCTCCTCTGGACCGGCACCTAGGGTGGGGCTACAATGCCCCTGTGACCACTGAAAACCTTCCTGTTTCAGAGAGAATAAATCAATCTCCCATGCACAATTCCAAATAACTGAGATACAACCCCCTGGAGGAGGGAGAACATAACTCCTCCCCGTTTAAGTGACTTCCTCCCCAACTGCTGGACGGACAGAGGAAACACGAGTTAACTTTACAGTGGGGAGCCTGCAAATACCACCTCAGCCAGGGGACCGAGGTCATGAGTCACACTGACAGCACGCACCACTGAGATGATGAAAATGGCATCTGATGTCTGTGATCTCCCTTCCAAAAACCCCCAACTCCAGTCTAACCATGAGAAAAACATCAAACAAATCCCAACTGAGGAATGTTCCACAAAACTCATGACTGGTCTTCCTCAAAAGTGCACAGGCCATCAAAGTAAGGAGAGTCTGAGAAACTTGCATAGCCAAGAGGATCCTAAAGAGACTTGACAACTATCATGTGGTCTTCTTGGGGGGGTGGGGATCCAAAAAAGGGACATTACATAAAAGTTAAGAAAATCCAAATAAAGTGTGGACTTCAGTTAACAATAATGTACCAACACCAACTTTGCAATTTTTTCTGTAAATCTAAAACTATCCTAAAATTAGCGGTGCCAGGCTGGGTCAGTCGGAAGAGCATGTGACTCTTGATCTTGGGGTCATGAGTTCGAGCCCCACGCTGGGTGTAGAGATTACTTGACAAAACTGTAAAAGAAATGTAAAAAAAAATTATTAAAACTATTCTAAAATTAAAGGTTCATATCAAATACATGTTCATGTAAAAATACAGGCACACCTGGGTGGCTCTCTGTCGGTTAAGTGTCTTCTTGGTTTTGGCTCAGATCATGATCTCGTGGCTCTTGAGTTCAAGCCCTGCACTGGGCTCCAGGCTGGCAGTGCGCAGCCTGCTTGGGATTCTCTCTCTCCCTCCCTCTCTGGACCTCTCCCACTCACACTGTCTCTCTCTCAAGGTAAATAAACTTAGAAATAAATATATGTACCATACGTACTATCTGGAAATACATACATGCGAAGCATAACGTGGATGAATTACAAAGCGTACTTTGGAAAAGCAGGTGGGTAAAAACTGGAATGAACAAAAGGAGACAAACCTACTCCATTAGCTTAACACAATAAAATAAGGTCATTATATAGTTGCAACTCATTACAATTTTTGTCCTGTTCTTCAGAGAACACATTAGATATACTTGAATATGTGAAATAATAAAGACTACGAGTTTGCAAATAACAACAAAAAACTCCCTCTCCTGAATGAGACCCAGAACAAGCTTATTGAACATACATTAAATTCTTTCCCACTCAGGTCGCCGAGAACCAGGAATCGATGTATTGTTTAATCGATGCATTCAGGAATCTTTACAGTGACATCACGTAACTCATATTTCAAGTGATAGTCTCATTATTCTCAAATTAAGTTAATTGAAACGCCAAGCATTAATGACAAATAATTACAGCGTCTCATAAAAACTATTTTACACTAATCCACATCATCAAAAGTTAAATGCAAACTGGTGCGGTATGAAATGGAAGACAAATCACAAATTATGATTTTAATTGTGTTGAATGCCAGTATTCAGTTATCTCCTGATGCTAAACAGGGCTAAAGAAGTACCCAAATCAGCCCGCCTACAGACAACAGCTTCATCCCAACTTGATGCCGAATGGCACGATTTGGGTACTAGATAAAGCCGAAGTCAACAGCCTGAAACACTGCACTTAAAATAGACAAAAAGAACTTCGATGATCGAGAAAGACAGAGTTTAAGTTTCAAAGGAGACACACTTCAAACTAGACTACCAGTAGGATACAAAATAAACTTGCAAAATGTCTGGACAGGAGTGATTTACAATATTCATTACTAATCCGGGTGAAGCAGTAACTTGACTACATAAATCTTTTCCAGATTAAAATGTAATGCCATAATGCATTTATGCCATTATCAATTTAAAACAAAAGGAATAAGGAGGTATCGGCGTGCCGCCTAACGCCAGCCTTCTCTTAAACACACCAAAAAGTAGCTTTACTAATTTTTTTGTAATTTATTTTTTTAATGTTTTTTTTTTAATTTTTAAAAAATGTTTATTCTTGAGAGAGAGAGAGAGAGAGAGAGAGAGAGAGAGAGCGTGAGCCGGGGCGGGGCAGAAAGAGAGAGAGACACAGAATCTGAAGAGGTTCCAGGCTCCGAGCTGTCAGCACAGAGCCCGATGCGGGGCTCGAACTCACAAACCGTGAGATCATGACCTGAGCCGAAGTCGGATGCCCTACCGACTGAGCCACCCAGGCACCCCTACTAATTTTTAAGATCTAAAAGTCTCAAGCAAATAAACAACAAAGATGTAAGGTTTACAATCTCTGAAAGTTATGGACTCGTGGATCCAAAAAGTGAGTGCTCACCCCAAGTGAGCAGAGAGTATGAGCCTCAGCCAGGCCCCGGGAGAACAGTGGCAATCCTGGGAGGGGGGGGGGGTGGGGGGTGGGATGCATCTCTGCTCAGTTGGCATTTGGCTGACTCTGGGGCTGTCTGTAAAATGAAGAGTTCCGAAAGATCTCGAAGAAAACTACCCTTCCCTGGAATATTTGAAACGGGTTCTACCTGGCCTTGGGGACTTCCGTGCATCTTCCCTTGTATTCTCTACAGGACCCCACAGAGACATCACAGTCATTTTAAATACTAGTTAATCGGGAAGAGAGCTGAGTGGGAACCTGGAAAACCATCTCACATTGGGTTATACCCTCCCTGAGGGCGGGTTTTTGTACCCGGGGCACTTGGCATGGTGCCTGTCACTTAGGTGGCACTGCAAAGCATTAAGTGTGTGATGGGGACAGCGGTCCAATTTGTGGGTCAGATCAGAATGAATAACACAGCCTTTTCTACACCTGCACACACGTGCCTTTTCAGCCCTCAAACTAGATTCACAAAAAAGGAAGAGCAATAAAATTGAGACAGAAGTCTGCTCATGCCACCCTCCTTGGACAAAACTCCTTCGAAAAGGAGCGGTGTGGTTCAAATGTTTAAAGAGGGAATGGCAGGGCTGTGCAAGGTCTTTAAAAACAGGAGCCCTAAGGCCTTGTTTCACAGAAGACAAAAATAGAGGTTGGGAGGTTAAGGGCTGGAGGCACAACGTGAGATAAATTAGCAGCAGGGGAAAAGGACAGGACCCGTCCAGTCCTCGCTCAAAGCAAGATTTTTGAAGTTCAAAACGAGGCTAGCTGCTAATGAAGTTCCGAAAGATACTGTGATTCCAGCTCCTATTAAAATCACAAGTCAAGAAGTTACTGCATAAAGGCAAACATTTTACTTTCAGGGAGGAGACATATATACACAAAGCAGGAAGGAAGTCCAGAGTCCGCAGCTTCTGGATTAGAGCAGCTCACACACACGACCCAGACCCCATGCACTGCTGAGGGCATAGGCCTGGGGATCCCCTTGGCCACTCACAAGACCCCCGGGGCTAGCCACTGCCCAGTGACCCGCACTTTTCTCATTCACTCAGTGGCGTAGTGACCACACTTGCCTCCTTCACCCCTGCTGTAAGAATCAAATGATAGGAGCCTGCAAAGAACAATTAGATAGGTTACATTGTTTTAGAGCTCATACCTAGAAGGTTCAAGTCAGTCAGAAGGAGTTACTGTTAACCTTTCAGAGGCCCTCCCCAGTCCACGTGAGGATGGGAGCATTTAGAAAAAAGAAAGGACTGATTGTGCCTTTTAACAATCTTCACCAAGAAAAATTCAAAGACTTACAAAGTGCTGATTTTGTGTTTATCCCCATAACTGAACAGAAGAGAGAAGAAGCAACAAAGTAAAAAGGAAGAGCAGTATAGCCGGAAGTGATTTATACAAAATAGATCTAGATGTAGCCAAGGAAACTTCTAATTGGCCACCCTCTTAATTTCTGGGCTTATTGGACTCTGTCAAGTCAGAGTCTTCGTCTGAAGAGAAAAAGAAGTAGAGACATCAACGTCATACTCCAGCCCAGCTAATAGGCACCTCCACCACTAACCTGGACAGAGACTAACAGCCAAATTATAATTTTCTCTTTCCGTTTCCCTGGATAAGGTCTCATTTGCGGTATTTTCGTTCGCTCTCCCCTGAAGAGTTTCTTTTTCGGAACTATACAAAGATGGAAATGAAACATTTGAAAGCTAACAGATGTGACCAGTCCAATGATTGTCAGGTTGAACCTAGAATCTTACGAACTTTAGCCATAACAACTACAAAAAAATTTTTTTTTCCTATGGATAGCCACCGATTAAAAGGATTCTGAGCTAGGCAGACAGATTTGGAGTGGACCAAACTCTGAAAATTGACTAGTTATTAAAAACAATTGACAAGGGACTCCGTGACTTCCTTATAAGTGGACATTCTAAAGAGAGTATATTTTTATCACAGTTCAGCTAGATTTCAAAAGGTTTCCTACAAATGGACGTTTTATACTTACATGGTCCAAACATGGAGAAGAAGACAATTTGAAAAACCAACATATGCCACACTTCACCAACAGTATTAAAGATAAACCGTGGTTAAGTCAGTTATATTAAAGGAGGTTTCTCCTTTATATAACTGCAAGATGTATAAATACTGTCTAGCTCTCTAAATAGATATTTTTCATATTTATAAAAATGGGTGAAAAAAATTATCTCCATATGGGCAACTGTGTGAAGGAATACATGTGCCATTAATTTAAGGATTTGAGTAAAGGAGGGGAGCGTTCACTGACATGAAGGTTGCTGAAATACTGACATTCTGGGCCAGTAGATTTTCTGGGGTGGGAGCTGCCCTGTGTATTTCAAGATGCTTAGCAGTATCCCTGGCCTGTACCCGCTAAGACACCAGGCACACTCCCCCGTCAAGATAATTGGAAAATGTCCCCAGACACTGCCAAATGTCCATATGGGCAACATCACCCCCAGCTGAGAACCACTCATCTATATATAGGACTGGAGGTCCAAGTCTCAATTAAGTTTTTAAAAATATTAACAATTAACATATTTGCCAAAGTGAAGTGCTCTTATTTCTTGATCCATACCTAACAGCCAGTTAAGACCCCAAAATGGATGGGGATTTGCACATATTAATACGCCATCACGTTAAACACGTATTTTCTTCCTTCAACATGTAACCCTCACCGACCTGAGACATGGACAAAAAGAGAACCTACCGCTCTTTTTTGGAAGGTGGAATGAGCCTTCCTGACCAGCGCTGAGGGAGTGGCACAATCAAGTTTAAGCAGCAACATATTAAACACCTGAGCCTTAATCTAGGGCGCATCAAGTGGGCTTCCGTTCTACCCAGGCATGCTTCAAAGTGAAAATTATGACGGCCAGCTGAGTGTCATCTCTGCTCCCCTTTTTCTGTTTAGAGGATAACGGCGTGGTTTGCTTACAGTCGCCACTGGGTCTCACCTACTGAGCCATCTAAAACAGACCTACTAAGGAAACCATGGGAAGGCAGGAGATGGCTTAATAAAGGGGAGGCAGGAGGAGCTCCTAACTATAAGCTAGGGAGGGCCAAGGAGAGCAGTAACCAAAGCACATAAAGGAAAAACCATGCGCATGCTGGTAATGGAGACAGATGGAAAACTGACTTTAAGATAAATGGTCAGGGCGGGGGTGCACACGAAATGAGTCGCATGCAAAGGTGAAACATGGAGGGGAGAAGCGAAAGGATGCAAAGAAAGATCTGCTTTTACATCTGTCTTGCCAGATATTGTTCCTAAATAGGTTTCTTTAAAAAGAGGGGGGCTGATGAAACTTCACTATTCACCTACGTCAAGTTTCCTGCAACTGTCTCTAAAATAACTCCTTGAGGCCCTGGTTATTTCTTGGTCTCTTAAAAATTCTCCAGCAGCTTGCGGTTTTTATGTCAATGTCCCTGAGCTGGTTTCCATCACTCAGAGCAGTAAGAGGGCTGTTTATCACCCATTCAGACCTCTCCCCATCACCCCCACCCAACACAAACAAGACTTGCGAACAGGGAAACAAGCTTTTAGAGTGACTGTCCTTAAAATGGACACAGCTGGCAGGAGAGAACAAGAACTGCCCTTGTCTTCTGCAGCCAGGCTCATAAGTGACATAATTAAAATACTTGCTGACGTGCAGACATCCTTAAATATTCAGCCAAAATTCATAAGATATTAAAACTGAGCCCCATCCTCTAAGGAAAATCAATGCAGACATTGATGGGCTTTGTCTGGTAAGACAGCCACTGGCACTTTCTAGGCATCTCGCTGCGACCTCGGCTTCTGGTAACATTTCTTACCAGCTGGCCACCCCCACTGCTGCTGGGAGAATTATTAAGCTCGTTTAAATAAATAAATCTTTGCTGCTACTCCTCCTGGAACATGCTACATACAGAGCTGGCCAGGGGGAGACAGCTGGACGGCAAATCTAAGACTGTGAATTCAAGGAAGCTGCCCAAGGTGTGGACCATCTGAAACCACTGTGTTCCTGAGTCTTAGGACAGACATATGGATACTTCTCCCAACAGGGGCACCGGACTCTCGGTTCTATCTCAGTTCCACCTGCCCTGGGCAAAAGTTAGCCAATGCTCTGAGAGCCCCTAAGGGCCTTCCAAACACAGAAGGGTGTATTAAGGACGGTCTTACTTGGAATGACTACCAATGTCAAAGCTCCCACTGGAACCTTGTTAGAGAAGCCTTCAGAAAATCCAGGCTGACACTTGACCTGGCCCCTCTCATGATCCAAGAAGTAGATTTTCAAAGCCATTTTGGGATTCTTTGAGACCTGCACAGATCTCACAAAAGCACGAAAGAAAAGGATTTCGTGTGTTGGGCTCCAAGGCTCCAAGTACCTACCGACCTACGTTCTCTAACATGAACTCATTAAGAAAAAAACAGCAGCAACTGACAATGACCTCCCAAAAGATATCCCAACAAAACAAGCGCTCAGGAACTAAGTGGAAGAACAAGAAAACTCAGTCCTGCTTCCTCAGTCCCCACAGTGGTGGAAATTGGGTGGGGAGACCCCCCACACAGCCATTTACAAAGGAGCCAGCTGCAGAGACCTGCACAATAGTACCTGCACACAGGCTTGTGGGCCACTCTCAAAATACCGCTACGATCATCAAACAGAGAAACCTCCTCACTCACCCCGTGTTATACTGCAAATCCCTCAACAGTGGTTCTCAACGTGCGGCTCCCATCCCATCACAGGCCACCTGAGAACTCAGCAAAAAAGCGCATCCTGCGTCAGACCCTCTGGGGTGAGTCCAGCGATCTGAGGTCTAAAGCAAGCCCTCCCAGGGATACTGATGCCCACCTCAGAGCTGGAGAGTTTGCCCATCTGAGGAGCAATGGCCCGTGGTATGCAGCAAGGAGGGGCTGAGAGGAGAAGCAAGGCCAAGGGTGCCCAGTAATGCTCCTCTGTGACCCTGCACAGCTAGCCTTTCATGACCCCTGGAGCAGCTGTATTCATTATGTCTTTCCCAAGTTCAGGGCTTCCTCCACTGCCTGGCTGATACAAGAAGTTCCAGTATGAACTGATACCCAAGCTCCACTCTTTATCGATGGTTTTCCATCAAGGTTTCTCAAATCTTATACCTGATAAAAGTTTATGGCTCTGTTTATGTATTTTCAGAGACATCTTAACAAAAAGATGGTGGCCTAGCTTCGTCGATAAGAGCAGAGACTCAGAAGTCAGCCTGAGGTTGAGTTCCACACCCACTATTTGCTAGCAGTATCTACACCTAATTTTTGAGAGGATTCAATGAGTTATTACTTTGTAGAAAGTGCTCAGACCAGTAATTACAACATGAGATTGAGTGTGCATGTGTTAACAGATAAGCTAACGATCACTAAAGAAAATACGATTTTAGCTTTTCTACTTATAAAGCACTTAATGTACACCAGAAATATGTTGAACACTAACACCCAAAAGTTATTTTAAGTTGGCAACTTACCCTCGAGAATTCAAAACACATTTTAAAAAATATCTGTAAACTGGACAAAGTATTTTGATTACATGTAACCAAATCTGACTTTATCAAGCGTAGGAAATAGTACATTATTCCCTAGATCTACATGGGTGAGACCTTTCCCGCTAAGGAATAATAATTGCCATTACTATTATTCTGAATTGTGCCCATGCTGTCTCCTCAGCTATCTCAACTTTGAGACATACAGAAGAGATGAAGCTGAAATCCTAAAATGAGTATAGACCTGTCCTCTGCAATACGGCAGCCACTACTAACCTCAAGAGGCTCCTGGCCACTCCAAATGGAAAGAAGGAATGTGGTGTGCCAGAAATACAGAATACATGCCAGATTTCAAAGACTGCACACAAGCAAAACAAGGTAAACTATCTCATTAATACGGTTTTATAGTGATTACACATAGAAATAAAAATATTTTTGATCTATTGGGTAAGATAAAAAATATAAAAATTAATTTCATGGGGGGCACCTGGTGGCTTAGTCGGTTTAAGCGTCTGGCTCAGGTCATGATCTCGCGGTTCATGGGTTTGAGCTGCTGGGCTCTGTGCTGACAGCTCAAAGCCTGGAGCCTGCTTAGGATTCTGTGTCTCCCATTCTCTCTGCCCCTCCCCCGCCCTAGCTCTCTGTCTCTGTCTCTCAAAAATAAGTAAACATTAAAAAATAATTAATTTTTGGCGCCTGGGTGGCGCAGTCAGTTAAGCGTCCGACTTCAGCCAGGTCACGATCTCGCGGTCCGTGAGTTCGAGCCCCGCGTCGGGCTCTGGGCTGATGGCTCAGAGCCTGGAACCTGTTTCCGATTCTGTGTCTCCCTCTCTCTCTGTCCCTCCCCCGCTCATGCTCTGTCTCTCTCTGTCCCAAAAATAAATAAACGTTGAAAAAAAATTTTTTTTAAAAAAATAATAATAATAATTAATTTCATGGGGCACCTTGGTGGCCCGGCTGGTTAAGCATCTGACTCCATATGGGCTCAGGTCATGGTCTCGAGCCCCACATGTGAGGCTCCCATCCCAGGGGGAGCCTGCTTGGGATTCTTTTTCTCCCTCTCCCACTGCCCCTCCCCCGCTCCCACAAATGCACAGCAACAGCAGGCCCAGAGGGGACAGCGCGGCCCTCCCACTTGGCTCTCTACAGCTTGGGCCAGGACAGGCTTTCATTACCATACAAACCCAATGCTTTCCCTATAGCTGATATTTTATCTTGTTCCTGATACCAAAAAAAACCTACATGTACTGAGGTGAAGCATCCATAAATGGATTAAGTCAGCACTGATTTCTCTCCTTAATCATTCTACCTAAAACCTGACCAGCATCTAAAAGCCCAGTGCCCAGGCTCCTTCCCTATTTGGACGTTGCATGACCAATAATGAACTGCCATCCCCTCCTTAGGTCTGCTCTATAACCATCCCTGGCAGGTGTTCTCCAATAAGCAGATTCCAGATCTGGGTGAGGGAAGCAATAGGACTTTCTAAAACAATCAGCCTTGTTTTTGAACACAGCGCTACACACTGTTATGAACTGTATCCCCAATATTCATATGTTGGAGCTCCATCCAACCCCCAAAGTGGCTGTTTGGAGACAGCCTTTGAGGAGGTAATTATGATTCTTAGGGTGGGGTCCTAATCCCACAGGACTGATGACCTTATAAGAAGAGGAAAAGCCACCAGGCTGTCTGCAAGCAGAAACCAGAGAGCACACAAGGACACAATGAGAAGGTGGCCTTCTGCAAGCCAGGAAGAGAGACTCACCAAGAACTGAAACTGCCAGCACTTTGGTCTTGGACTTTCCAGCCTCCAGAACTGTGAGAAATAAATTTCGGTTTTACACCCAGTCTGTGTGCTTCTGTTACGGCATCCGGAGCAGACCGAGATACACGCTAAGAGTGAATAAGCACATTTCAACTTGCAGAGCCTTTCCAAGGTAATGCTGGCTCCCAGCAATGAAGCAAGGACAACAGCTCCCTGTAACCGCTCCTGTCTGCCTCCCCTGAAGCGGCTCGTCTTCAAAGAGCCAGCTCACATTAGAGAATCTGCTCCCACCACTATCTGCTCACATGTGCAACACGGCAAAGGCATCCACGCAAGGTCTACGATGCTTCACTTCATTAGTGGTACATGCTATTAGATCAACAGCCTCATAAAAACATCTATCCAGCACTCTTTTGGCGTTCCTTATCTACTGCCTGCTTAGCAGGGCCAAGGGCTCTGGAGGGCAGGACTTATACTCAAGTTCAAGCTCCATCATCCCTGGGGTTGCCCCTGAGCTCTAGTCTCCTCACAGAGAAATAAGGGCCAGAGCCCATTTTACCATGATATGTCAAATATTAAATAGGATGGCCTTTGTGGAAAGCAATCCGTAAACTATACATTAACATACGAGTTAGTATCTATTCTTACCTGACTATCGCACTTTGGGGCTTCATTTAAGCACTGACCAGCAAAACTATCTCAAGAGGAAACTGTAATATTTAAACTCCGAATGCCCTTGAAGCTTCTCCTTTTAAAACCACTAAAAAATACAAGCAGGAGAAAAAAGTAAGGTGGAACTGACTAATTAACGTACCAGGCCAGGAGGACACACGCTTTGCCCAGAGTTTCCAATTCAAGTTGACACGGACAATCTACTGAAAAGTAATATATGCAGCCAAACCACCAGGTGGGTGTGCAACTGGGTTTGTTTTTTGTTCGTTTTTTGTTTTTGTTTTTGTTTTTTTTTTAAGTTTAGCTTCAGGACTATAAATGATGCATTTTTTTTTTAATTTTTTTTTCAACGTTTATTTATTTTTGGGACAGAGAGAGACAGAGCATGAACGGGCGAGGGGCAGAGAGAGAGGGAGACACAGAATCGGAAACAGGCTCCAGGCTCTGAGCCATCAGCCCAGAGCCTGACGCGGGGCTCGAACTCACGGACCGCGAGATCGTGACCTGGCTGAAGTCGGGCGCTTAACCGACTGCGCCACCCAGGCGCCCCTAAATGATGCATTTGACCAAGAATTTACCCAATGGAGAGGCCACCAGACCAAACTCACCCAACTGTCCAGACATCCTGGGGACAAAGCCACCCACGAGGCCAGAGGTTCTGAGCAGAGGTACAAAGATTCTGGAGATCTTTTATTACTCACGTTTCAGTGGAAACAAGAGCCCTAACTGCCCAACAGGCTCAGCATTCAATATTCATGTGTTTAATATTTGTTGGGCATCCACATGTATAAGATATGAACACAAGAAACCACAGGGCAGATGGTGACATGTGGGTGTGTGTGTGTGTGCGCGCGCGTTGAGGGGTATAACTTGCTAACGCCGATTACACCTTCAGAAATATACGTACTTTGGGATCTGTTCAAAGTAAAATAAAGGAAAAGAAAGAACACTCTAATTTTTACGACTGTGTTACGAAAGCGGCCTAAAGACATAAACTATTTTTACTTAAGCTGCATACTTTTGACAACCGGTTAAAAGGCCATCTTGACCCCTTTCGAAGTTGCCTGAACTCAGGCATCTAACAACATACATGACAGCATTTGTAGCTTAGTCCCTGTAAAAACATGCCATGAAGGGTTTCCATCACTCATCTGAGGAAAGAGAAACAATTTGGAAGCGCCATTTGCTCTCCCTCTGGATGGGAAGACTAATTCCCTAAGCTTCTGGGGTGAGTCGTGGGGAGTTTCCAGTTCATTTGTGAAAAGAGTTTAGCTTACAAGTTTCCCCAAGCATTGTCCACTGCCCTCCCGTGCAGTTGCAGCAAGCAATTTTCAGCTCCTCAGCTAGCCAGCCTCATTTTTAATGATGGAGAATCATGTCCACGAGCGCTCTCTCCCCAGCGCACACTGTAAGTCAGTCTGGGCAGTTAGAAGCCTGTGTGTCCAGCAACACAGCCTCATTTAGCCAGGGCAAATTAAGCTAATGCAAGTGATCAAGTAAAGGACTACAGGTTATTCCAGGCAATCAAGGAGTCTTTAGGGTATTTTAAAAGGTTATCTAGTTTGTGCTCATGCAAGGAAGATTTCCGGTGTATTTAATATGGATGATTAGTGCCTTTCTCAAATACTGTGTACATAAGATCTGCTGTTGGTCGGAAAACCTCAATAATCCCCCAATGCAAATGACAGGGCAGGGTCACTGATTTCAGAGATGAAGAGAATTTAAGCATACAGCACGGAATAAAGCAAAACTCAAAGCCTGGAAACCGAGCCCAACTATTAGAAATGCACCTTAAATAAGCCCCGCCCATTTAAAAAAGGGCCAGTTTCGGGGTGTCTCGCTGGCTCCCCAGTGGAGCAAGAGACTCGATCTCGTGGTCTGAGTTCGAGCCCCACGTTGGGTGTAGAGATTACTTACAAATAATATCTTTTAAAATAAGTATAAATAAATAAATAAACAAATGTTTAAAAAGGGCCACTTTCTCCACAAGTGGGCAGAGGTGGGTGATGGAGTGCTCAGTTGTAAGGGTGGTGATCTGACACCCAATTTCATCCTAAACTCAATGATCAGTGGTGGCGTGTTTAGGTTAACAGCGGAGATGCTGGGAGCCCAGGTGAGGCCTCCAGGAGAGGAAGCCAGAGTCAGGCACCTCCCACAAGCTCCCCACTTGCTTAAAGTTCTCAATTTCAGCCTCAAGGAGCTGCAGCCAGATGACCACAAACATCCGGCCTTTTTCTCCAATCAAAAGTGCATATCTAATCAACCTCAAGGGGAGAATTCATTAAGGTAGGATTTTCCCTTGTGGGTCACTGCTGCACAAGCACCATTAACACCCGTTTTTCAGGAAATCCCTGCTCCCGACACTTAAAAACCTACATCAACAGCTCCCTCTCCCACTTAAGCCCATTTCTTCTCCAAGCGTCCACAGACTGCCGTTCTCTTTATACAAAAACCGCACACGCTTGAATCCTGTTATTAATTTACCCATCTATCGAGGAACGCCCGGTAAGAGAATTAAGAGAGTATTCAGAAGCAAAGTTTAGATCTGTTTTGATAAGTTAAAGTAGCCCTGCTTAATTTCATTTTCAGTCATTTCAAGACTTGAAAAGCACTGCTGCTAACAATATCAAACGCAGTGGTATGAAACACACCCGAATTATTTTCATTCCTACCCAAATCCCTTCCCAGAAGCCGGGAGACGCTGGGGATGGGCCTGGACGGGCCTCTCCTGCCTGCAGGTCCAGGGTGAACCATGCCCCCTGGCCTGGCTGGTTCAGTTTCTGTTTGGGTCAACAGAAGGAGGAGCCGGCGAGATTTTTAAGCTCCTAGGGCCCACCACTGGGGCCTGCTCATTCCCTTATGCAGACACAAACTTGGCAGATTCAGCCTTAAACCTGTTGGCAAAATAAACAAAACCAAATAAAGGGGAAACTGCCAACCGGAATTGTCTGAAGTGATACAGGCCCGCTCTACACGCGTTCCTGCTTTGTCCCTGAAGCTGTTAACAATGCTGAAGTCAGGTGCCTGATGTTCCTCGGCCAATAACCCCCAGCATCCCGCGCAGACCTTCCAAGGCGATCGTTATTGTCTCCAAATTAAAACGTTTTGCAAATTAGATACCTCCGCACGATGCCACGCTAACTGCACTCACAAGGGAGTTGCCTTCAATGCCTTAAAAATCGCACACCAAATTCTTCCAGAACCACTTGGTGGTTAAATCGCCCTGAATAAACCGAGAGGGCAGAGCGATGTGAGAAACTTTCTTTCAGGTGGCTGTAACAGAGTCATGTAAATCTGGGACAGGACGCAGAGGCTGGAACCCGTCACAAAGCGCCCCTCGCCCAGTCGAGGACCTCCTTTATGCGATGTGACAGCAGCTTTGTGCGGGATCGTAAATAGTTGCAATAAACACAGTTAAGTTCTCCGGGCCGAGCTCGGCCTCTCGCGTCCCTGCGCTGGGGCCGCGCGAAAAGGGCTATTCTTCCCGGGCACTCACGCCCCGGCGACCCCGGCCACCGCACGGTCCCACGCCTGCTCCTGGCTCCGCGCCCGCCGCCCGCTCGCAGGCCAGGCGACCCCACGCGCCCGGGGTGGTCTCCGGTCCCGGGAACGCGCCGCCCAGGCCCCCGCGCCCTCCCGCGCCCTCGCCGGCACCCCCGCCCCCAGCGCCGGCCCGGAGAAGGTGGG